>NW_024868083.1:84503-187085 GCF_013358625.1 Macadamia integrifolia
CTCTTTTCCCCCCTTGTATATTCTCTCTCCTTTGGTTATTAATTCATTTAACTATCCAAAAAAAAGATGTCTAGGGGTGCTCATGTAGAGATATCTCTACGGGGCATGTGTGGAAAAACCTTTTCCCCCAAAAAATAGAAGTGTAAGAAAGCAGTCAATTATTTTGCACATGTAACTACATGATATATATTACCTTTTAATATTATTCTCATACTAGTGGCAGGGAATGTTATGGTAGTAGGCACAGCCATATTGTGTTAGCATTGGAATCTGTGACCACAGTTGTTGGACATGGGTGCAGCTCCTATTTTGAAGTTTCCAGGCAATATTGATTCAGTATTTCTTAAATTATTTTTTAAAAACTTGAGGGGTACCAGTAGTGAATGTAGAGGAGGGGGTGCTGTATTAGTTTGATCCAGTTCCCAATTTAATGTGTTTCACTTTCATATTTGGTTAATGGAGTTAAAAGCTTAAATTTGAAGCGGCCAAGTAGGTTAGAGTTATGATTGTCTTAAACTTTTCTTGGTTTGGGGATCTAATGTGCTCTCTGTCTTCTAATTTGAATTTCATTTACAAAGCGTGTGTTTTTCTGTCAAGGTATCAGCCAGCCTTTTGGCCGTTGTCTTCCTTTTTTTTTTCCCCCCATATCCTTTGGTTGTTACTGTGGTTTTCTTTATCAAAACATTTCTTGTGGTGAAGGTTCATACTATTAACAATAACAGGTTACTGATGCTGTCTATGCTTGGGGATTTGTTCAAAGTTTTGGCAATGAGTTGTGGAAGAAAATTGAACAAGATTCCTCAGTTGTGCTGAATTTGCATTCTTTCTTCCTGAAGTTTCAATCAATGCTTGATGCACCACTACTACGGATATCACAGAACCACAGGTTTTCTGGTCGAGACATTCTATACTTTGACCATTATTAGTTATTTAGATATTGTCATGTGTGGGTTTTCTCTCTTTCGTATTTTGGGGGGTGTGTTGAGTGCATAATAGATTGCAGCAAAATGCTCAAAGATTGTTGTAGTTGTAAACTAGGATAGTAAGAACTATTTAAATTTTCATGCCAATATTTCTCAACATTAAAGTTTTTCCATAATAATTCTGTCTCATGGCCTAGGTAGTCCGCTTCTTTTGTTGAATCTTTTTCATGGCTCGGTAGATAATTTGATAATTCCAGTAGCTCAACAAGATGTCCAAATAGGAACAACCATGCCCAGACCATTGAACTATTCATACCAAAAGGGTTAGATCCATTGATAATCTCTTCACCATCCAAAGCAAGGTTAGCTTTCGATCCTGGCAGAAATCGAAACATCCAGGGAATTTATTTTTTGGGTAGGTTTCGATCTTGAGATTTTGTGTGTGTGTGTGTGTGTGTGTGTGTGCTGCCTTTTACACCTATTCCATGAATTAGTTTCACAAAAAAACACCCAAAATGGTACTTGTGGTGGACCCTAGTTTGCTAGTATACCATGAAGCATCTGTACACTAGTCCTAATTATAAATATTGAGTAAATATAAATTAGGTATTGGAAATGTAAATACGCAATTAAAACAATGAAAACATACATTAGGTTAAGGAAATCAAGTATACAACACCCACCACTCAATACCACATGGGGTTTCTTGGCGGGTCTTGTCCATGAGCTGCATATGACTGAAAATTTCGATGATGCTCATCCAAATGCAGCATTTTGTATCCCATGGATTATTTTGTGCACAGTTTAAATAGTCCCTGATTTCCCACCTGTAAGACTCATCATCAATATACCACCGGTGGTATCCCAACCTAGGGAATGGCATTCAATCTAACATATAAAATATTGAAACAAAACTATTATGTCTATGTACGAATTCTTCTAAAAATTAGATTTGGGGAAAAACCCATTACCTTCAAGCTCCAACCACACAAATCCAAGTTGTTGAAGAGTTGAATGAGTAGAAGAATACAAAAAAGTGGGAAGTTGGTAAAAAATTGTAATTTTTTGTCAATATCCTAAGGAGCAGTGTTGAAAGCTACGAATTAAGGAGGTTTTGGTTGGGACTTGTGAATATATATATATATATACTTGTAATTGAACTACTAAGGGTTTTTCGAATTGTTTGTTGACATGGACAATGTTAGGGAAAACCTTGGTTGTTCAATTACAAGTATACCCCTAATAAGTAAAGATCTACAGTAAACAATAAGAAACTGACGACATATATACACACACATAGACAACAAGAAATAACACTAACAATGGGTAATGCAGTAATGCTCAATTGTACCCCCATGCTAGACCTTATGCGCAAGAGGCCCCAACTTTGGAAGGGCAAGTTGCTTTCTTATGCGGGCTGTCTTGAATTGATTAGATCTGTTCTCCAGTCCTCCTATGGTCCAACCTTTTTGGCATACCCAAGCAGTTATTATGAAGCTTGAAGCCCTTATGTGCTCCTTTCTCTGGAAGGTACCTGACTGCTATAGATACCTCCACCTGACCTCTTGGGCTTCTGTTTGTCTCCCTAAAGCTGAGCGAGATTTGGGTCTCAGGCGTATCAAAGATGTTGACTTGGCGGGTATCCTCAAGTTAATTTGGAACTTTGCAGTAAAGAAAAAGAGCACTTAGGTTGACTGAGTTTACTCTAGGCATCTTCGAAAACACACCATTTGGACAACTCCTCTCATCCCAAATGATTCTTGGGTTTGGAGAAAGTTCTTGAAGCTTAGTCCTCTTGCCTTTGGACCTTGGAGCAATATCCTCTGTGCTTAGTAACAATGCTTCTACTAGACTATGGTTGGATTCTTGGCACTGTCACAACATCCTCCTTCACTTGGTTGGGGACAGAGCCATCTATAGCATGGGATCAGACAAGCTAGCCTTGATCTTTGACATCATCTAGGACGGTGTATGGGCCCCTCCCATCTCCTCCCCTCCCCTTTTGGATCCATCTTGGCCGGCTGGGCCACCCTCTCGAGTATTCCCAGAAGGCTTGTTGACTTGGTGATTTGGTTACTTGGTCTGCCTCTCTCTTTGGAAACTTCAATTCTAAGTCAGCTTGGGATCTTCTTAGAGCTCGAGGTCCGGTTGCTCTTTGGCGCAATTTGGTTTGGTTCAAATCCCATACTCCTACATCACAGCTTCACAACTTGTGGGCTCTCTCCAACTACCTTCCCACACAGTCCTTCCTTATTCAGAGGCATATCCCGATCCCTTCTTGTTGCTTTTGCTGGAATGCAACTGAAGACATATACCACCTTTTCCTTAGATGCCCTTTCTCCTCAAAGATTTGGAATTGGCTGCTTGCTTGCTTGATGTTGGCCCTATAGAAGAAGAGTCTTGCCTTTTCAGCGTGAGTGGACTTGGGTGGACATGACCTTTGGAGGTTCCAACGTTCGTGACCGAGTGGGTGAACTTGCTTTTTGGTGATGCTATTCATCTTATTTGGTTGGAGCACAACCTCAGAAAATGGTCCCCCAACTCTTGTTATTTTCAACAGATTTGGGACTCCCATCATTTTTTATGCTGCTATTCATCACATTTGGCTGGAATGGTATTGAAGACACTAATCGTCTTCTTTTCTCCTTTCCCTTCTGCTTAACCGTTTGGAAAATAGTGCTTAAAGCCATCTGGCCCTCCCATAGAAGAATCCTTCCCTTGAGTAGAGAATGGATAAGGGTTGACATGACTTTTGGTGGATCCTCTTTTTGTGATACGGTCGCTTGCCTTTTGTGCACCATCAGCCACCTTTAGATGAAGCTAAATATCCGTAGATGGACTTCCAGCTCTCGCTCTTTTGATAAGATTTGGAATGCCATCTATTTTGATGTGACCTCCAAGCTTGGCTGTCTTCGTCCCCACATTGTGCATGACACCCCAAGGAATAGGCTTATTGTTGTCTTGTGGGGTCTCCTTCTCTCTATCATCTCTCCTCCCTTTGATGTTTTGTTGCGCCCCCGTCCCTTTGCCTTGGCTTTCTTTGGTTGCCCTTGATGTTTAGGCTTCCCCTTTTGAAGGCTGTAGCCTTGGTTTTACCTCCAATCCTCCCTTATACACTCTTATCCTCCTTGGTAATGAATTTATATATTCATTGAAATAAAAAATGTTTTGGTAAAATGTTCATCCAAAAGGGGTGTGCTTGGTCCAACGGTACGAATGTTGCAACCTGGTGGTCAACCGTTCGAAACAATCTCTTGTCATTCTCAGGGTAAAGCTGCATGTACTACCCCCCCCCCCTGACCTTGCACATGTGGGAAACTAGTGCACCAGTACTCCTTTTTTTGTTCATCCCAAGGAATTTGTTTTGGTAAAATAGGGTGTAATCTCAAACATTATTGCAACTTCTTGTTTTTTTGTCCCTTGGGATAAGAGAAAAAACATGTGGCAAAAAGGCTGGCTCTAATTTGGCAGCCTATTTGTCCATGAAGTTACACGAGTTATTTTTGAGTTAGAGATGAGGATGTTGTTTGGCTTGATGAGTTGTAAAGAAATATTACCTTTATTGATGGAAATATTTCCAGAGTCTAATTTATAGGTCACTTTAGTCATACTGTGGTACTCTAGAGTTACAGAGTTTTTCCTTTTCTTGATTTCGATTAAGTCATTATTTGTATACTTTGGGTTGAGGATTTATTGAGATGAAGCATGTTGACCATGGGACCTGCTATTAATAAATCATCTAAAAAAAGGCTTTGAAAGTATGTGAATAGTTTATGAGGTGATTTTGTTTGTCATATGTTTTTTTGCATTACATGAGCTAAAACGTACCTTATTCCTCATCTCACTTCATTTACTTATCTGAATGACAGACTCTAAAGCTCTGAAATTTGTGTCTCCAACCAAACGAATTTTACCATTTGTTTGCTGTTGGAAAATGCCCTTATTTTCTTACTTTTGGTGCTACTCTATTTCCTGATGCACTTTGGCTAATACAACAACAACTTAGCCTTTTCCCAACTACACCTTGGCTAATACCATCTGTTTTTGTTTAAAATGCTTCATGAGATGTTGGCATCATTTTTTTTTTTCTGTGACTTAAAAAGAATATGTTTCTGATGTTTTCATTTTAATGTTTACAGTCCAGATCTTCCATCTGTCTCTGCTTACTATTCCTCTGAGTATTTGACTCATATATGTGCAGTACTGGAGATTATACCCGTGAGTTTCCTTGAAGTCCTTTTAATTTGAGGCACTAACAAAAATTCTCATTCGTGACAGTCTGTCTTATATCTTATATGAGAGTTATATTGCCTTTTTTTTTATGAGTTACACATCTGTGAAAACATGCTTGCTTGGTTGTCCATGAGAAATAATTCAGAATTGGATAGAAGTGTTTATGCTTATGCTAATTTTGAATCTTGATTAAATATTGTTGCTGCGCAAGTCTACTGTACCCCTCTTGTACAACAACAAACAAAACAACATCCTTGATGATGTAGCATCCACTTTTCATTCTCCACTTTTTGATGATGTAGCATCCACTGTATCCCTCTTATACTTGTATTGAAAGTCAGTTGTGCAGCATATTGTAATCAAGTTTTGTCCTTTTACCTAATGTAGGTTATGCTGTTTAGAACACTTGATGATGTAGCATCCACTTTTCAAGCTCTACAACCATTTCACCTGTTGAACCGTATAGAGAAGGATAAACTTAAAGACTTTATGCGGGTAAGCACTATCTCATTCGCCTTGTTTGCCATCAGTATTAAATTCTTCTTGTGATTAGATGCTTGTTTTGGGCGTCAATCCTTCTTGCCACCCTTAATTTTCCTCTTATTTCACTATTTTTCCCTGGGAAGGCTCATTTGAATTCCTCGTGATGTAGCCGGATCAGCAATTTCATTTAACGAAGGCATTTGGTCAAATATCTACTTTCTCACAGGTATGCTTATTTATGACTTGGATAATTGAAAATTTTATAAATGGGTGATACTCGGGGTAAGGCTGCGTAGTTCTTGCCTCCCCCCCCCCCCCCCGGGCACCTTGCACATGCAGGAGCGTTGTGCACTGTGTACATTCTTTTTATTTTACAAGTTTAGTAACTATTATGAGAGGCTGATGTAAGAAAATGGGTCTGACAAGGGAGAAATGCTTTTAATGTTGCCTACCTTGGTGAACTTTGTCGTTTCCTTTGTACAATTGACAATGTTATCTTAATTATCTACTTGTGGGAAGCTGCAGAAACAGTTTTCTCTAGCTCTTTTTGTAAAACGGAGGAGATCTTGGTCTAGCATAAGATCTCTTGTGATCACACTTGGTTGGGTTTAGGTCATGTTTTGTCGATATTGAACCTGATCCATTAATTACTGGTCTGCACTAACCTGCCCCAGGTGTGGCCAATAATTTAACCAAGACTCTTCTTCTTAATTAGGAGAGCCACACAACGGGAAAGGTCAAAAACTCGTTTCGTTTTGCCATTTCTGGCAACCCAAAACTACCGATGCTGAAATTTGGGCGAAATCTCACAGAAATTATGCATTTTTTTTTGGTTTTGAATAGAAGTTTCGGTGGGAAAATGACCATAGTATGCTCCAATACTTGAGGGAAACCTTGTTTTAGGCTAATAAACATATGTAAACCTTCATATTGCAAAAAAAGAGACACATAGTGGTCTTTTGGATTTGCACCCTTGGTTGGCAGTAAACATGGACTATAGATTTCCTCCATGGTGACTTTGGAGAGGAAGTATATATGCAAGCTCCACTTGGTTTCCAGTTCCCTGCAGCTGAAATGAAAGTGTGTCTCCCCAAAAAGGCACTGTATGGTCTCAAATAATCTCTGAAGGCCTGGTTTGAGAGATTTAGACAAGCTATTCTAAAGATTGGGTACTCTCAAAGTCAAGTTTATCACACTGTATTTACTTGATGAGGTAATGGTATCATCACAACCCTTATTGTTTATATTGATGACGTTGTGGTGATTGGAGATGATAGGGCTGAGATAGCTAGATTTAAGACTTACTTGGCCCAACAATTTGAGATTGAAGGTCTAGGACACTTGAAGTATTTCTTGGGGATTGGAGTATCAAGATCTAAAATTGCAATCAATATATGTCAACGGAAGTTTGTTCTAGACTTGTTGAAAGAAACAAGGATATTGGGCTACAAACCGGCAAACTCTCCTTTTGCGTAGAACCACAAGCTTGGAGAAGACAGTGGCCCTTCTCTTGTTGATGCAGGCAAATATCAGAGGCTGATAAAGAAGCTAATCTCTCTCTCCTTGACTTGCCTAGTTATCACACCTATGTAGTTGAGGTAGTGAGTCAGATTATACATGCCTTAAGAGTGGACATTTGGATTTTGTGTGCTGTATACTCATGTACTTGAAGTCCTCCTTAGGGAAAGGACTATTATATGCTAGGCACGACCATATGAGGATAGAGGGCTACATTGATGCGGATTAGGCTTGGTTCAGTTTCTAACAGACGTCTACATCAGGGTATTGTAAATTTTTGGGAGGTAACCTAGTCGCATGTAGAAGTGAAAAACAACCTGTAGTGACTCAATCTAGTGTAGAGGCAAAGTTTAGGGCTATAGCTCATGGAGTGTGTGAATTGCTATGGTTGAGAAGATTGGTCCTAGAATTGGGATTCGATACTCAGGCACCTATGAGACTTTTTGGTAACAACAAGGCTGCTGTAAGTATAGAACACAATCCTATACAACATGACAGGACAAAGAACATTGAGGTTGACCAAAATTTCATCAAGGAGAAGATTGACTCTGTCTACATTTGTACTCCTTTTGTGAAGACAAGTGATCAATTGGCTTTACATCTTCACCAAGGGGATCATCCCTTATTAGTTTGGTGCTTTTTCATGCAAGCTGGGAATGTATGGCATTTATTCTCCAGCATAAGGGCCGAGGGGGAGTGTCAAGAGTTTATGTAATGAGGGTAGTTTGGGCACTAGTTTAGTATTTTGTTGTCTTATGGTGTAATTTTCCCTTTTTTACCTTTTACTTACCTTCTTAGGGAGTTGTATGTAATTCTTCTTCTTGTTAGTCAATCAAATAGGGGGAGAGGAATCTTTTCTCTCCCACATTCTGTTGTCATCTCTCTCTCTATTATTCTCTTATAAGGAAGAGAAGAAACAGGAGGAAAAGAGGGGGAAAACTGGGAACCTTTAGGGAGGGATAGAGAAGTTGATGAGAGGGAGAAGGAGAGAGAGAGAAAAATGGTGGCAAAGATTAATTCATTAACCATAATTGTGGTGAGGGTTGTTGCAGACCTGTATATTAAAAATAAAAATCAAGCGGAAATCTTCTATCTCTAGGACTCTTTGATAGCTAATTTAGTTTTCTAATAACTAGCCACTCAATTTCTTGCTATAGAACCCACTAAATTTTTAATGCACCCATTAAGACCTCTACTTTTTGGCTTTATTTTAGCCCTTTAAAACAATTAAGACTAAAAGATAAGGCCTAACCCAAATTAATACTAAAACCTGGTGGATATTGAATAATAAGCCATGGTCGGCTTCCTCCTCCCTCCCCCTTGTTAGCCATATCTTGATTCCCACATATGCCTAGCCCTCTTTCGGTGGCAGTCTCTACCGTTGACAACCCCCTCCATCCCTCCCTAGCTCCCCTGCCCCTCTGAATCCTTCGGCTTGCACTCTTGGTTCTCCCTCCCAATCCTTCGCTCCCTCCTTCCCCATCCCTCCTCTTCATCCTGCTCCTCCCTCCCTCCCTTTGCCTTCCCCTGCCCTTCCTCCCTCTTCCCATAAACTTTGGTCCTTTGTAGCTTGACCCTCTCCTCTCCCTCGTGTCGATGGCCACTCCCTGTTTTTTATGCCCCCCTCTGTCATCAATGACAAAAGGTGGGTCGCTTCCGTCTGGGCTCCTGGAACCTGAACTCCCTAAATGGAAACACTGCATAGTGGGGCAGTTCCTTCGCTCCCACCCGCCTTCAACATCGTCAAGCTCTCGCTCACCAGACAATGTCGTCCCTCGGATCTGATGTCCTCGTACCTCCTGGATAATGGTATCTTCCTCTTTAACTTCAGCCTTGAAGCTGACAAGATCACGACGCTTGAAGGAGGGCCCTGGAGAGTTGGTAACAAGCCCATTATCCTTCGGCAATGGGACCAGTTCTCCTCCCTCAACAAATTAGACTTCCACTCCATCCCTATCTGGGTTTTCCTCCCAAACCTCCCTCTTCATTATTGGTGCAAACAAGGGCTTAGTGTGGTTGCCTCAGCCATTGGGAAGCCTCTCTTCTCTGATCACAGAATAAAATTGATGGACATATTGGCTTTTGCGCGCATCTTTGGCAAGGTTACTGCCGATGAAATCCCTCCTATCTCTATCACAATCATGGAAGAAGATGGGTTCTCTTTCAATCAGGACATCATCTACGATTGGCCTTCCCCACAATGCCCCGTCTTTAAATCATTTTGGCACCATACCAGAGTCTGTTCTTTGTCAACTCTCGAGAAGGCCAATGAAATCACTGCTGGAACTGATCCCATCCCCAATGCTGAGGTCTCCTCAAATCTGGGCCCAAATATTCGTCGTCGCCGCCCTCGATGATAAAGTGGAAGCCTCATCTCCATCCCCGACACTTCTACTGTCTCTGTCTCTACTGCAAAAGTTGGTTCTTTTGGACCAAAGGTTTTCCTTGCTATTTCCCGATGGACCTAACAGATCTCCATTTTGGAGGCTCTACTCACGTCTAACGATGAAACTGCTTCCCTCTTTGTCGATGACTTTGCCTCCATGTCGGAGGGATCCTCTATTGACATTACTGCCACTTTGTCTTCTCGAGCCCAGTCCACCCTTTTGTCCTCTGCTTCTAGAAACCCTCCCCCCTCCCCTTCCTACGAACATCCTTCTGTCCCTTCTTTGCTCCCTTCTGAGATAAACTCCACGCCTCCCATCACCGCTATTGCCTCCACTTTCGCTTCCTCCCCTCACGCAAATTTGACACCCCTCCTCGTATCACTGACTTAACCTCTTCCATCTCTATCCTTTCTTCTATGTCTCTGCTTTGGACAAACCATCTGCCCTTAAACCCAAACCAACCCAACTTCACTCTAAACTATGCCTCTACTGACCAAATTCCATCTCAGATTGACTCCCTGCCTAACTTGATCACTAGACTACCCATACCCACAGACCCTCCTAATCGCACTCACTCGTTCACTAGCCAGACCCACCTGGACCCGTTGAGAGCTCCTCTCTCGCCCAATGGCCTTTATCGGGACCCTTCCCACCTTCTAGCCTCGCGAGCTCCTCTCGCCCCTGCTACTGAAGATCCTGCTCTAACAGAGCTGACCTGTTGTTGATCGAGCCGTTTTTCACCCTCGGCACCGCACTTCTACATACCATCACTGTTTTGTCTCTTTCAGGTACTCTAATCTCTTCGTCAGCAATCTCCTTTGATGCTCTTTCGGTCTCTACACCAATAAACATAATCAAAATTATCTCGGTCTCTCCGCCAACAACCATAATTGTCCCTGCTTCCCCAACGATGCTGCCTACTCCTGCTTTTCCGCCTGCCCCTGCAATGTTGACTGCTCCCTCCCTTATAGAGCCTGGTTTGTCACGTATGGTCACCACGACCTACTCCTTAGCTTCGCTCACCACTCTTGTTGTGCCTGTTGCTCCTGTTGCATCGAAGTCTCGCCCCGCCAAGCCTGCTACTTTGTCAAAGAAATTTCCTTCCAGAAGCTCAAGAGCTCCACAGCCCTCAGGCCATGTCTTCCAAGGTGTCGACGTCCTGTATGAACCAGCCATCTCCCATCAAGGAGTACACTCGACGTGGGAAGCACTCTTCTGTTACTGGCCATAAAAAACTTTCTCCCATCTGCTGTGAACTCTTGTTCGCATCCTCCGGATATTTTGGAATGTCCAGGGGCTCAATTCCCTAGCCAAACAAGCTGCCATTCGCTCCCATATCCTCCTCCCAAGCCATCCTTTGCTGTTTTCTAGAAACCAGGGTCTTGGAACCCAATGTCGATTGCATTGCCTTTTCCATTGCCCCATCTTGGTCTTTCTTAGCCAACTATGACCACTGCTAAAATGGGCGTATCTAGATCATGTGGAACCCCCACAAAATCCGGGTCACCTCTTTGGCCTCCTCCTCCCAAGTTGTCCTCCTCCCCTCCTCCCCTTCTTTGATCCATCTAGTGCTAATTCCTGTTTCTTATCCATCATTTATGCCTTAAACCGTGCCCATGATAGGATTTCTCTTTGGCCTGACCTTCGTGCTCACTCTACCTTCATAGGGTCCTCTCCTTGGAGCCTTGTGGGTGATTTGAATGTTGTTAGATCTAGGAATGAAAAGCATGGGGGTGAGCCCATCGATCTCTTTTCTGTTGAGGCATTCAATGATTGCCTCGAGGACATCAGCATGCACGACCTTCGTTGGTTTGGTGCAAAGCTCTCTTGGCACAACCGTAGTTCTGGCCCCGACAGGATTGCTTGTAAACTTGATAGAGCCCTCATCAATGAAGCTTGGTTGGTAGCCTTTCCTTCCTCCTATGCCCACTTTGCCTCCCTGGGCATCACTGACCATTCTCCCATCATCCTCCATGTTAGCCCCCTAATCTCCTTTGGCCCTAAACCCTTTAAATTCTTTGACATGTGAGCCCTACACTAGGACTTTTCCCCAATTGTCCGTTATGCTTGGAACATTCCTGTTCATGCCTTCTCTTCCCCTCTCATGCCTTCGCCAGGAAACTAAAAAATGTCAAGCCTGCCCTTAAACTCTGGAACTCGTCTTGCTTCAGCAATATCTCTTCCAGAGTCTCTTCCTGCAAGGACAAGGTGGGTATCATCCAATCCAGCCTCCAATTGGACATTCACAACCAGCTCCTAGCTGAACGAATTTTTTCCATTGTTCCCTGAAAGCTCGTGTGAATGCTAATACCATTCCCCTCCTCACTTCTAGAGATGGCTCCAAGCTTCATAATCCTGAGGACATCAAATTTGAAGCTGCTTCTTTATTCTCTGAGCTATTTAACCCTCCCTCCCTTCTACCTCCTTTCCCATCCCTGCTGGTCTGATCAACCATCCCTGACCATCTCCAGCCCTTCCTCCGCTCCATCCCTACGGATGATGAAATCATCAGTGTTGTCCTCTCCCACAAAGCAAATAAAGCTTCGGGTCCGGATGGTTTTAGCATGGGTATTTTTCTCTTCCTGCTGGTATATCATCAGAGATGACCTCATCAAAGACTTCCGAAGCTTCTTTTTCTACCCCAACCAAATCTCCGGAGTTAATCACACCTTCCTCTGTCTCGTCCCCAAGTCTGAAGAAGCTTCCTCCATGCCTGACTTCAGACCCATCTCCCTGTGCAATCTTCTATATGAGTTCATCGCCAAAATCCTTGCCAACCGTATCCAGGTCATTGACTCTTTGTTTAGCCCTAACCAATCTGCCTTCATTGTTGGAAGAAGCATTGCTTATAACATCATCCTGTGCCATGAAATCGGCTGCGGTTTTGATCGTAAATCTCACTTCTCGGCTGTGCTCCTCAAAACTGACATTTACAAAGCTTTTGACTCTCTCAGCGGGGATTTCCTCTCCTCCGTCTTAGTCCAGATGTCCTTACCCCTTCTTTTGTGCATTAGATTTATGCTTGTATCTCCACCCCCTCTTTCTCTGTTCTTTTCAAAGGCAGCCATACGGGGCTACTTCTCTTCTTTTGTGGGCATTCGCCAGGGGTGTCCCCTCTCTCCCTTCCTCTTCTCCCTTGGCCTTGAATTTCTCTCAAGATCTATCCAATCCACCACTGATCTCCACCTCATCTCCCCTATCCCCAAATGCAAAGTCCTCTCTCTCACCCACCTTGTTTTTGCTGATGATCTCATGATCTTCTCCAAAGTGGACCCCCAATCCATCTCCTCAATCATGTCCTCCATCTCTTTTAAAGTCTCTTGGGTCTCGAGATCAATCTTCTCAAATCTCGCCTTTTCACTGTAGGTGTCTCGGATGCCTACCAAGCCCAGTTCCTTTCTCTTTTAGGCTTCTCTCTTGGTGCTCTCCCTGTCAAATACCTGGGTCTCCCTCTCATTCCTTCCATTCTTTCGGCCCACCATTACACTCCTATGCTTGATCTAATGAGAAAAGGCTTTAGCTCTGGAAAAACAAACTCCTCTCCTGTGCGGGGCGCCTTAAGCTTGCCATATCTGTCCTCTAGTCCATTTGCCTTTATTGGTCTGCTCTACCATCAAAGCTATCGAATCCCTCACCTGCTCCGTCCTTTGGAAAGGCATCAATTCATCCAAATTACTCCATCCGATCAGTTGGGCCTCCCTTTGTCTCCCTAAATCTTAAGGAGGGCTGGGATTAAGGCGTATCAAGGAAGTCAATTCTGTAGGCATCCTCAAGCTCATCTGGAAGATTGCTTCCAAGCAAAATTCCATTTGGGTCTCTTGGGTCTACTCTTAACTCCTCAAGAATGACTCCCTCTAGACTGCTTCTCTCAGTCCTAATGCCTCTTGGTTCTGGCATAACATCCTAAAATTGAGATTGATTGCTCTTGGAGCCATCTCCACTTCTATTGGAAATGGCTCTTCTCTCTCCCTTTGGCTTGATCCGTGGCACCCCTCTGGCATTCTATTCTCTACCATCAGCCCTAGAGTCATTTACTCTTCTGGCTTGGCCAGGAGTGCTCCTCTCTCCTCCATTATCACCTTTGATGGTTGGTGCCCTCCCCCTGGCCATAGGGGAAGAGAGGACAACTCACTTGGTCCCCTTCTCCCTCGGGCTCCTTAACCTCTTACTCGGCTTAGGATTTTTTTCCGTTCTAAAGGCCCTCTTGTCCTTTGGCACAAAAACATTTGGTTTAAAGGCCATATTCCTGACCACAGCTTCACGGCTTGGTGCGCCATCCTCAATTGCCTCCTGAATCAGTTCCTCCTCATCCACCGTCACATCCTTGTCCCCCTCCTGTTGTCTTTGCTGGAATGGGACAGACGATGTTGATCATCTCTTCTTCTCTTTCTCTTCTCTATTATCATTTGGAAGCGAGTTCTTAAGCACTACTGGCCTGTTTGGAGGCTCTACCATTTGCGACATTGCTGGAAAGATTGCATTCTCTACCACTATTTATCACATCTGGATGGAGCGCAACCTTCGTAGATGGACGTCCAAATACCGGTCCTTTAATTTGATATAGAAGGCCATCTACTTTGACATCCCTCCGGCACCGTACGGTTAGAGATTCCCTAAGGAACAAGCTCAATGTTGTCTCCTGGGGCCTCACTCCTCTATCCTTCCCCCTGTTGTGATGGATTGAGTCTTTGTAGTGGGTTCCCCCCCCCTCTTGCCTGCCCCCTCTTGTAAGGGTTGCTCCCCCTCCCCCTTTTTAGTTGGCTTTTGCCTCCCCCCTCTTTCCCCCCCTTGTATATTCTTCCCTCGTAATTTATTTCTTATTCATCCAAAATAATAATAATTACTAAAACTTGGCCTGGATTTAAACCTCTGCTTACATGCTTACTCACCTACCAATTTTGTAGTGTAAACAGGTAAGGGCCCATGATTAGGCCCACTATTGAGGTGTTTCTGATGAATGCTACTTACCTTCCAATTTTATAGTGTAAACAGAGTAGGCCCTGGGAGTTTGGGCATACCCAATTTGGATCAATTGCTAACCACAAGGGCCAGGGGCAAGGTGGGTCATGAATTTGAGTGTTTCACCTGCCTATTTGGGTGGGGGTGGTGGTTTAATCACTTGGACTATGTTATATGTTGATTACTCCCAGATTTAATGAGACAGTAGTAGCTATACATCCCTCCCCCCAGGAAGCAGAGAAATTTAATTACGAATCTCATATTAAAACAGGGTAATTAGGATAATCTGATACATAAAGAAATGGTCAAATCTCTCTCTCTCTCTCTCTCTCTCTCTCTCTGGGGTAGACTCACACAAACACACACACTTACTGAATATGGTTGTTTGCTAATATGGTTGTGTGACAGTTACGATATCTTGTGACTTGTGCTTTTATTTTTTTGCATCGCTGTTTGAGATTTAAAATGTAACCGCAAGCGTATGGATCAGTGTAGCTACGGGTCGAACACAGGGAGAGCAACCACTTTATTTTTTTACTTCTTTTAATAATGCGAAAGTGAACCGATTAATGGTTGTGATCTAATTCTAATTACCGTCCTAAACATATGTATCTAAAATAACGTCCTAACCATTCGTCATCTAAGAATTTAAAGACGCAAGCCGCGCAATTAAAATTAAATAAATAAATAACTGAAAATAAACAACCCATGCAATTTAAAAAAAATAATAAAGGAAAAAATGCTGAAATAAAAATAAAGTAAAAGAAAGGGGATAAAGCTAGAGAGAGATTCACAAGTAGGTTTCTTTACTTAGCCCCGAGGGATACATCATAATATGAGCTTCCCTACTTGACCAGAGAGTCACTCTTACAAGGGTTACTCTACTTGGCTTTAGGGGGAGAAAATTAAAATAAAAGCAATAAATTGATGGTTCTATGGCTAGGAGGTGCAAAGCCAACACATACACTAGCCATGAAACTTGGGGGAAAGGGATAGCAATAATGTAACGACTGAAATTAAAATCCTAAATTAAGAAAGTGGGTAGTTAGAAGAGGGAATGAGAGGGGGGAGAAAAGACTATTGAGGGAGCCTACTTACTTGAACTTCAACCCTTGAACTGAAAACTTGTTCGATTTGAGATACTACTAATACTAAAAACCAGATCTGGAATAAACCAAATCTGAAATATCTAGCACTAGAGAAAACAAATCTAAAGAAAAAAATGGAACTTGAAAGACATGCTTCATAGTTTGTTCTTGTCACCTAGAACTAAGCCTAGGACTAGAACTTGAAAATTACAACTTCAATTGCTTTAAACAATAAAAATGAAAAACCGAATAAAAAACAAAAGTGCTTGCATTAATTGAATAAAAAGAACTTACAAAAGTGTTTAAAGCATAAACCTAGAACTAGAGCTAGAGAAAGAGAAAACTAGAGAAAGAGATAGAGCAATTAAAAAAAAAAACCTAGAAGAAGAATGAAGTGTCTCCCCTCCTCTTATATGAGTTGTATTTATGGGGAATGGAGAGGTAGGGTAACAAATTTCTCTTTCCTAAAAGGGAGAAACCCACAATTGGTAGTGAGATCTTTTGAGACCAAAAGTGCTAAGGTGGAGGAGAGAGAAGAGAGAAATAAACTTAGAGAAATTTCCTATAATTTTTTTTGCTTATTTTCTTTCCTTTTTTTTTTTTAATTTATTTCTCTTCTTTTTCTCCCTCCAAGGGACGATTTTCCTTCTTGCTTTGTGTGATTTGGACAATCTTTTAGTGATGATGTGGAGGAGAGAGAAGATTTAGACAAGATTTATTTCTCCCTTTTTTTTTTTCTTCTCTTCTTGCGCAGGAACCTCTTCCACGATTTTCCTTGTTTCTAATTTGATGTGGAAATCCCCTCCATGCCCTTAGTGCTTTAAGTGAGTGAAAAGTAGGAAATCTTCAACAAAATTCTCCGAAAAAAGACAACCATGAGATTCGAACTTGAGACCTCTTGGTGAACAAGGGAATTTTGCACACCATAGCTCACCAACTACACTAGGTAGTTGTTGTTGGAGAGATATGACGCCCGATAATGCTTAAAGCCTTTAAAATACAAAACCTGCAAAAAGAGAGTAAAACCCAAGGTAGCTCCATTCTAAATATATAAAATGCATGTTTTATTACCCTAGATTTCACACATAAGTGTGCTCATCAATCGCCCCCTTTTCTGACACAGCACGAGTTATATAAGTTAAAGGATCTAGGTGCTATGTTAGTGGGACATCCAAGTTCTTGAGTGAATAGTGGAGTAAATTGGGATGGACTGATGCAGGCTTGATCCTGAAGTCTAAACCGAAAAACTTGAAACCTTTAAACCCACTATGAACCTGGTCAATGGATATGAACTGACCCAGGATACAGAATGGCAGAGTTTGCATAGAGAGAGGGAGAGAGCTGTTAAGCTCTTGATATTATAAGGTTGAAACCAATAAAATAACAAATGAGCTTCTGATCTTGAAATTTCTAACCATATCATTGGAAAGAGCATGTCTACTATCCTCTTTAGAAGACTTCTATTGACTCCAGACCTATTCTTAACTAAAGGATTCAACTGCTCTCACTTAAAACACTTGAAAAGGGGCTTTTTCTGTCCATACTTGTCACGGCGTCTAGCTAACCAAGGCATTGGAGGGGGTTCAGATGCAAGACGACCAAGGCATCCAAGGCTCCCGCCTTGGCAACCAAGGTGCTTAGATGCCTTGGCGATGCCTCTGGTAATGTCTCTCCTTTTTTTTAAGTGTCTGGGAAATGAAATATACTTCTTGTTATTGATCAGGGGAAATAAGGAATGCACATGATTTTATTTAAGTTATTTTCTTTTTCTGTATGCATTGATCGCAGGGAATACTTGTTGCATCTCAGACTCTTCATGGTCTCATTGACTTGGTACGTATTTCCCAGCATCATTGCTTATAAATCATAAATGTAACCTTTCATATGCTTTTATCAGGAAATATACAATATTCTTTTTCAAAGCATGTTACGAAATTAGTCATGGGAAAAATTTATGTAGTTGCTGAAGTATAATATTAGAGTTGTTGTTGTTGTTGTGGTTTTTTTTTTTTCAAATACTAGCGGATCCATGTATCCGGCCCCATTTATAAGCTTTGTTGTTGTAATGTAAGATATCCATTAATGGGGCTTGATCAAGGCATTTTATGGTTTTCGTTGTGTACTACAACCAGAATTTTTATGTTTGTGGTACCAAATGACTCGTCAGTCACCACTGTTGGTTGCTTGAGTTCAGTGTCCTATGAATTCAAGTTTCTTGAATGAATATTGTGATTTAAGTGTCTAGCTCGTCATACATTATTTCACATTTACATTTTACCCAATTATGTTCTATATTTTGACCTTTACAAGTTATAACCCTACATAAATGACTTGTAAAATAACATATAGCACTTGCCTTTGGCCTCACCAAGGCTTCACCCATAGTTCAAGGTTTCCACAGATACCATCGAAATTTCCCACATTTCGACGGTATCCCAGGACCGATACCAAATACCATGTGACTTTTAAAAGTCACTGGTTTCCACCAGTATCGACCAAAATTCCCACATTTCGACCGAAATATGGGAATTTTTGAGTGGCCAATTGGTCAGCCTTTATAAAACTTTCTTAAATGGGAAACCAAGCCTTCTTATTTCAAAATACCGAAATGTGGGAATTTTCCTCGAAATGTGAGAATTTTCGAGTGGACCAATTGGTCAGCCTTTATAAAACCTTCTTAAATGGGAAACCAAGTCTTCTTTTTTCAAAATTTAGATCCTCTCCCCCTATTTCTTCTCTATAAAGTGGAAAATTGGGAGAACACTCAAGATTTTGCCCTTGTGCCATCAAATCTTCATTCTAAGCTTGGATCTTGCACATTCGTAGCAAATCTACCTAAGGAAGGGAGCTTGGACTAAAATGGTAAATCCCATCTTCCCTAAACCTTGTGTATCATCTTTCGATAGCACCTGTTCATTTGAATATAGTGGTGGGTATGGATAGTATGGTGGATCTTCTACTTCATTTGCACATGAGGGTAGTTCAGCTGATGGGTCATCTTTTTTTGACTATCTTTGGGCATCCATCCCAACCTTGTGTGCCACATCCACATCCACATCCTATCATGCCTGAGCCATTCCCTTGGTTGGGATGCCTAGCTGATGTTGATGATGCATCTTATAGATGGGCATTGATGGGCTACCATAACAATTGGGCCCAAAACATGTCATGGGACTCATATGTGGTGTATTTAGAGAAGCGGCTACTACATCTGTAGTGGTATGCAACTCGTGGATTGGAACCGCCTAGACACTCTACTTGGAATTGACTGTTGAGTGTGTATTGTTGGTTGTTGAGAGATGTGAGACTTTAGAGATAACTCACAATTATGTAATATTATTATTTATTTTGGATTCGTTACATCATGTTTTGTTTGTTTTAAACTTTTAATAATGTATTTCATATTTTTAGTTAATAACTTATAAATGTACTTATATATAAGCCAAAGAAAAAATCCCGCCGCCCTGCTACCTCCAAAAACGCTGATCTGCATTCTGATCCTAGTTGCATCATCCAGCAAGCTCGTCCCTCCACCACTCCTTGGCCTTATCAGAGAAGTAAGTCCCGCCCAGCGCTGGAAGTCCGTGACACCCCTGTGGTGAAGTTGCTGCCCCCTTCCAACTGTTCCTAATGTCCCAAGGCCTAGTCTGGAATTCCAGGGGCCTGAACTCCCCTTCTAAGCATGCCGCTGTGCGATCCCTTATTAAAGAATTGAGATCCTCCTTTTGTTGTCTGCTAGAAACCCATGTCAAGGATTCTGCCATGGCCAAAATTGTCTCCTCTATTGCCCCTTGTTGGCTTTTCTATTCAAACCACTTCTCCCACCCCAATGGGCGTATTTGTTTCTTGTGGGACAATTCCAAACTGAATGTCACTCTTCTCTCTTCCACCTCCCAATACCTCCATCTTTCTATTTCAGACCTTCTTAACAGCTCCTCTTTTTTCCTTATTGCCTTCTATGCTTCCAACAGGGTGACCAGTCGAAAAATCCTCTGGAATGACATTAGGCACATTGCAAATCAGTTAGGTCCCCTCTGTTGGGGGATCTGTGGGGATTTTAATGTAGTCAGGTATACCCATAAGAAGCAAGGAGGGGGAGCTATTGACATATCTAGTGTTGAAGCCCTAAATGCATGCATTGAAGACATTTTTGTAAATGACCTCAAATGGTTTGGAAATAAATTTACTTGGAACGACAAAAGATCGGGTCAGACCCGTATTGCTTGTAAGCTAGATAGAATTCAAGTCAATGAGGCCTGGCTTACCAATTTCCCTTCCTCCCATGTAACCTTTGAGAACCCAAATATTTCCGACTGTAGCTTCATCTATCTTTCCATCCACCCCTAGAGCTCCTTTGGCCCAAAACCCTTCAAATTTTTTGACATTTGGTCCTCCCATCCAGATTACCTCTCCATTGTGAAAGAGGCTTGGCTGAAATCAGTCAATGCATTCTCCACCCCTCTTTTAGCCTTGGCCAGAAAACTGAAGATGTCAAGCTAGCCCTTAAAGCTTTGAATACTAACTCCTTTGAGAATATTTCCTCTTAAGTTAATGTTTGCAGGAACAATCTCTCATCCATTCAGATTCAGTTGCAGTCTGAGCCTCTCAATCACTCTTTGGCTGAAGAAGAGAAAGCTGAATCTGCAAACCTCTCCACCCTCTTGGCCAATGAAGAGAGCTTTCTTAAGCAGAAATCCCGAATTAATTGGTTGGAGTTAGGGGATACAAACACAGCTTATTTCCATAGGACTGTGAAAGGCAGAAACAATTTCAACTCTATTCTCAAGCTGACTACTTCTGAAGGAATTCAGGTTCGTAAAGTTGATGAGATAAAAAGTGAGGCAGTTGACTACTTTAATAAGAACTTATTAAAACCGGCTTCAACTTCTGGCTCTTATATTCCAAATGGCATCTTGGATAAATCCATCACTGGGGCTATGTCTGACATACAATTGGCTATCCCTACTGATGAAGAGATCCAAGCTTCTATCCTCTCCCACAAGGAAAACAAAGCCCCACGCCCGGACGGATTCAGTATGGGATTATTTTCCTCTTTTTGGGACCTCATCAAAGAAGTCTTAATCAAGGATGTTAAGAGTTTCTTCTTTAATCCAAGTTAGATCAAAGGAATTAGCCTCACTTTCCTCTGCCTCATCTATAAGAAAGAGGGGGCTAATACTATGATAGATTTCATGCCTATCTCATTATGCAATCTTCTATACAATTTCATTGCCAAGATCCTTATAAACAGAATTAAACTGGTGATTGATTCCTTGGTCAGTAACAACCAATCGACTTTTATCCCAGGGAGGAGCATAGGGGACAACATTATTCTGTGCCATGAAATTGTTAGAGGATTTGAAAGGAAATCGCACTCTTCAAGCGCCCTTATGAAAATTGATATCCACAAGGCCTTTGATTCTCTTAGATGGGACTATATTATCTCGGTCCTTAACAACATGGGATTCCCTCCTAACTTCTTCAATTGGATTCACCACTGCATTGCCTTCCCTCAGTTCTCGGTCCTGGTGAATGGTAGTCCGGCGGGATTCTTCTTCTCTTATGTGGGAATCAGACAGGGATGCCCCCTATCTCCTTACATCTTCTGCTTAGCTATGGAAGTCCTCTCCAGAAGTTTGCAAATGGCCACAGATCAGAGACTCATTTCTGCCATTCCCAAGTGTAGAGCTATGAAGCTCACCCACCTTGCTTTTGCAAATGACCTGATGATATTCTCTAAAGCCAATTCTTCCTCTCTTCAGAGCATAATGGGTTGCCTAAACCAGTTCGCTGCCTTGTCTGGTCTTAGAATCAATCCGGCCAAGTCCCTCCTATCTTAGCTGGGTTTTTGATGTGGACTAAACATCTCTAATCCTTCAAACTGGATTGACCTTAGGGAGGCTCCCTGTGAAGTATCTTGGTCTCCCTCTCATCCCGGCCAGGCTCACTGCGGGGTTTAAAGTATCGGTCCGTATTGTACTATATCGGCAGATACGTATCCGTATCGGCATTTACTGATACGGTATGGACCGATACAATGCATGGAATTTTTAAAACCCTTTTGTATCGATATGTGTCTTACGATACATACCGATACACACCGATACACCACCGATACGATACAATACGATACGCATTGATACGTACCGATGCTCTATGGAAAATTCAAAATCAAAGTGAAATGTATGTTTCGGTATGTATTGGTACGTATCGGTTCATATCGGTGTGTATCGGTATGTATCGATCGATACACACCGATACGGTCATAAAAAGGCCAAGATGGGTAATTTTTCAGAAAAACAGAATTTTTTTGAGGTCTTTTTGTTCCAAAGTTGCTACCGACCATTTTTCTCTCTAACTAAAGTGGAAATCAATGTTGGGAACAAGGATTTTACATTTATGAGACAATTACAAACCTTGGATTCTTAGTGCGATACTCTCAATTTACTATTTTTGCATAATACATGTTATATATAACTTTTTTTAACTATTTTTTATGCAAAAGTATATAAAAAAGTGTTTCCTATCCATTTATGTGTGTATCTTTAGTGTATCTCCGATACGATACGATACCCTTCGATACATATCTTAATTTTGGCCGACCGATACGGCGACCGATACCGATACTTTAATCCTTGGCTCACTGCTCACCATTGTTCTCTTATGCTCAACCTCATCAGGAAGCGCGTCCAACTCTGGAAAGGAAAGCTATTGTGCTCTGCTGGTAGGCTTGTGCTCATCAGATCTATGCTGTAGGCTTCCTACATCTACTGGTCCGATATATATGACCTCCTAGAATCTAGTATCTCCAAGATTGAATCCATTTTTGCAGCATTTCTTTGGAAAGGAAGTGTGTACTAGATTCCTTCGCCCCATCAGCTAGGCTGCCATTTGCCTCCCCAAACTTGAAGGAGGCTTAGGGTTGAGAAGGATCAAAGATGTCAATCTTGCGGGAATTATCAAATTGGCTTAGAAGATTGTTTCTAAACAGAAGAGTATATGGGTCGACTGGGTCTATTCGAGCCTCCTCAAGTCATACTCTTTTTGGACGGCCAAAATTCCTGCTGATGCTTCTTGGGTTTGGAGAAAGATCGTAGGAATCAGGCATACTATCTCTCCAGCCATCTCTTCCTAGATTAAAGATGGAACCAGCACTCTCCTACGGCTCGACTCTTGGCACCCCAAAGGCATTCTCGTCCATTCTATTAGTGCCATAAGTATTTACAACTTGGGCTTATCCAGATTTGCTCTAGTGTCAGATATTATCTCTTCGGGCAACTAGTCCCCCCTAGTCAATTCATGCCCCAGCATGCGGACATATGGAACTCCCTGCCTACTATTCAGCCATCTCATTGGCAAGAGCCAGATTCCATTCTTCCGGCTGCCTCTAAGCTCTTCTCTTCCAAGGCTGCTTGGGACTTTGTTAGGATGCATAGGTCAATCTCTCTTTTGCACAGACTCATATGGTTCCCACATCACATCCCTCGCTAGAGCTTCACGGCCTAGAGAGTCTTCGCCAACTCCTTGCCCACGAATACTATGTTCATCCTCATAGGCATCCAGGTTGACCCTATGTGCATCCTTTGTGGTAATGAACCGGAAGATATTGGGCATCTCTTCTTCGCCTGCCCTGTCTCCAACTCCATATGGAAATGAGTCCTCTCCAAATGCTAGCCAACAAACAGATCTATCCTTCATTTCCATAGGAATGGATCTGGATGGATATGACTTTCCAGGGAAAAACAATTTGTGATCTTGTGGGAAAACTTGCCTTCTGCGCCACCATCAATCAGATCTGGATGGAGAGAAACCATAGGAAATGGACCTCCAATTCTCGCTCTTTGGTTAAGATTTGGAACTCCATCTCCTTTGATATCAAATGAAAAATCTCTCAGATCTCTACCCTTAGGAATTGTCATATTGTAAACTCCTGGCCTCCTGGGATCTGCCTAGCTCCATCATCAGGAATGCCCCTCATCTATAAGATTTGTAATCTCCTCCCCCCCCCCCCCCACTTTTCCTTCTTGGGGTTGTATGTTCCTCTTTCTTTGGTAATAAATTTTTTTATTCACCAAAAAAAACTTATATATGTACTTATGTAATTATGAGTATAGTTTCAGTCGACGACTCAACGTACATTAGCAAGCTTTGGTTAACACCACTAGTATGACTTTAGGTGTTTTTTCCATGAAACTAATTATATGAATGGGTTAGAAATGTCTAAAATAGGGCATACACAAAAAATTAGGCCAAAAAAAAACAACATTTTGGGGGATGGAGCCAAAGTTTCCCCCAAACCGGGAAAATTTCCTTGGTTTCCTCGAAATTTCCCAGATTTTCACCAAAATTTCGGTCTCCCCAAGGGTTGAAACCAAGTTGAAACCCGATATTTTGAACCTTGGCTTCAGCTGGGCATCAAGGCATCCATGTGTTCACAATAATAGGCTTGTTTTGGTTCTATTGTGCCAACCGATGGCCAAAGGTGATGCCTTCTTTCTTTCATTCACAGTGCCTTTGAATTAACAAGATCACCTAACATTGATGGGCGGCAGTCCCACTAGAATTTATTTGGTTGATAAGGTAGCATTGAAATGCATGCAAGAAACTATTTTACTTGGATTGGACAAAGAAGAAATACAAATTCAATCTTGTTAGCGTATCAGGACAGAAGCTACCAGCACCTGCACAAGAGGAGAGCAGTGGAGAAAGAGAGAAGTAGAAGGATAAGAAGAACTGAAGAGTAGTGAACCAGATAAAGCTCACAACTAGTAGTAGAAGCCCCTTACCATGAGCCACATTGTTATTTATATTGATGAAATCAATTAGTTACACAATACAGTAAGGACTGTACTAGCACATTATTTCTTTATTAAGAAAAGACTATAGACCATAACTACTCGTCAGTAAACTACACAATAATATTAAAGACAATAGTTCACAGACTATAGACAATAACTTCCAACTTTAAACTTTAACACTCCCCCTCAAGGTAGAGCTCACCAATGCCCAGCTTGGAACAACTTCTCAACGAACATAGGCTGAAACAAAGCCTTGGTGAACATATCACCAAGCTGACGTTCAGAATGGAAAAAAGTAGTAGAAATCACCTTCCTCATCATAGCGACTCGCACAAATGACAGTCAACCTGAATGTGTTCAGTCCTTTCATGGAAGACAGGATTACCAACAATATAAATATAAATAGCAACCTGATTATCACAGAACATGTGAATAGGCCTGGTAATTCAAAAACTCAGCTCCTGAAGAAGCGTCTTTAATCACATTAACCCAGCTAGAGTATCCATAGCTCTATACTCAGCCTCTACTCCAAGTGACAAGGTTACCACCAAAAAATGTACAAGTAGCCCATGGTCAACCTCCTATCTCCTTCAGCACCAGTCCAGTCAGCAGCAAAATATCTGACATGATCAACAATCTTATTTGGCTTGTATAGAAGACCTTTTTCCTGCAACACTCTTCAGATACCTCAAAATACGACAAGTTGCCTCCTAGTGAGTCTGCTTTGGCATTTCCATGAACTGACTTATAACTTCTACTCCAAAAGATATATTTGTCCTGGTTACAGACTTACAGTGAGATAGATGAGTTTCCCAACCAACCTCCCATACTGATGTTTGACTGCTAGCTCCTCACTGTCATTTGCTCTGAACTTCTGATGTTGATCCATAGGGATATCAACTGTTTAGAAGTCGACATACCAGTCTCAGAAAAAGATCCTGTATATATTTCCTCTGAGAGTTACTAACAGATTTCTTACCCCCACCTACCTCAATCCCCAGGAAATACCTAAGATCCCCCAAGTCTTTCTTCTGGAAATTCTGCTGTAAATAGGTTTTAACCTCTTGATGCCAGATAAGTCATTTCCAGAAATGATAATATCTCCAACTTAAACAATCAGTACTATCATGCTGGACTCATGGCGTCGAACAAAGATGGAGTGATCAGAATAACACTATGTAAATCCACAACCAGTAACAATCATGCTGAACTTGTCAAACCAAGCTTTGGGGGATTGTTTTAAATCTTAAATTGCCTTTTGTAGTTTAGAAACCTTGTTAGCATTCTCTCCCCAATGACCTTATTACATTGATCTGTACATGTTGCATGTCACTTAAAAATGATATTCAACTCTGAATTTTCTATGCTGCTTGCCATTTCACTTTTGTGTACATTTATGGTGTTTTAAGTTTGTTGTTATTTTCTTCTAATTAGGATGTGAAGAACTGGCTCGAGAGTAAAATAAGGAAGGAACTTCTCAAAAGATTTGACAACCGACTGAAGTCTTTTTTCTTGTCTTCTAGTGGTATGGAACCCCTTCTTCAACTGAGCTAATTCTTGTAAACTTGTCTGTCTCAGCTAAACTTAGCTCAACGAAGCCTTTGCCCTACTAAATGGGTCAGCTACAGATGATACTGTTTTCCATTCAACTCTTTTTAATGCCACATACAATAAACTTCTCTCTGGTTCTTATAAATGATGTCCGCATGACTCGGCCACTTGCTGGATGTTAGTTGGTTTAATGATTGTTGCTGCTTGATTAACTACCATAAAATGGAAAGAGCTGATTATATATTTTTTTCTTTTTTTCCTTTATTTGAGTGGGGGGGAGGGGGCAACACTATATTTGCATTAATAAGTTTGTCAGAGTTGTACATATAAGTTTGTATATGCACACCAATGGACTAAAGCAACAATGTGGGGCTTTTCCTCTAGTTTTCATGCTAACCCAGTATCGCTGAGCAGGGACTAGTAAGTAGTAATAATGACAATTGCCGGGATCTGGACAAGTCGAAGTACTGCAGGGGGATTTAGAAAACCTGCAGGTAATGGGCCCCATGTAATTATAGAAAATGGAAAAGAAAGAGAAGTAGACAAGAGGATTGTTAACTATGAATGAAGCTAGGGTATATGCGAACCAAACCAAGACTTGTATAAGCCGTTGAAATAATATCTGTACGCATCTCGCCTGCATCAATTCCCCATCGTTTGAGAAATTCCATCCTTAAATTTGAAGTGAGGCTGCAACACTTGAACTGCAATACTCTTCCATCATATAGTTCTGTTAAATCCATATAGAGATTATGAAACTGGGACAGGCTTCACATGGCCTGCTTCATCCTCTTAGGCTGGGATGATGAGTTTAAGAAGAGAAACCTTTTAATTAGCCTCTTGTGGTGTGTCTGCTCCAATTGTTCTCTCCTACTCATTGAGGACGATATTCAAGTTATTCCCAGTTTGTCTTTCACCTTGCAAAGAGATTTCTCAATTTTGCAGAAAGTTTGGTTGTTCCTTGCTTATAGTTGTCAAAGAATTGTAAAATGTCAATAGCCATTGATCGTGAGATCCTTTGGCCTTGATTTCAACTAATGCAGGTTTGTAATTCCTTCCTGTGTCATGAAGCCTGCAAAAAACTAGAGGTTGAAAGAGATAGGGCTCTCATTGGTGCTGGAAAGGGACTTCTAATAAACTCCTTCTGAGTAATCTCGCGATCCAGTCAGCGGAGCTCATAGATTTGTGCTTAATTACTGGTCTGGGCATAAGTCTATTACACAACATCCCATAACTTCTTTGCAAAATTCATCAGAACGAAGCTAGAACTAATTGCTGGTTCCATGGAATTGAGGAGAAAGGACTTGATGAGTGCATCATTGGCCGATCAAGTCTTCTGTGCAATACTCTCTACAGGCATATGGGTGTTGTCAATTAAGTACCCCGAAAAATGGCTCCCACGAGAAGATGTGCACAGGACCAGGCAAGGTAATTATACCCATTCAATTTTTTTTGTACCCAAGTGGAGAGAAGGGTAATGGCCATGAGTCCCAACATGACTCACCTTGCTACCCCGAAGTCCTCCTACGGTGGTGCTACTCCTTTCCGCCATAGAGTTGGATTCAAACAAGTAATGGGTTTAGAAAAAAACTGATATGAAAAAAATGAGGGCAAGGCTACCATATCATAAAAGAAGCCCAAATGCAAATGGCGATGATAGTGGCAAAGGCAGTGACAATGTTGAGGTCTACTAGGGGGCCAAGCAGTGAGGGCAAGGGCTAGGGCCACAGGAAGGCTGGCAGCATGGGCGAGGGCCAGTGAGGGCCTGGAAGCTAAGTGCGAAGGCTGTTGGGGGCTTGGCAGTGAAGAGTTAGGGGGCCACTAGGGCCGGCAGAGGGTGGTAGAGCCACTAACAGCTGGTGATAAAAGCCCAGTTGGAATGAGGATGAGGGAAGAACAATGCGATGAGGAAGAAGATGGAGAAGTAGGAGAGGGAGAAGAAGAGAAATCGATGGTATGGTGGAATGGTGTGTTGTGAGTAGTCTCACTAACACCAATATATTACTTCACTGACATATTTACAAGATATTACACATACCTCCCTAAGGAGGAAAAGGAAAATAAAACATAACATAACAAATTATTAAACTACCCTTAGAGTAACATAACTAATATCTCTAACACTCCCCCCTCAAGCTGGAGAATAAACATCATGTATTCCCAACTTGGACAATAGAGAGCTAAATTGATGATGAAGAAGACCCTTTGTGAAGATATCAGCCAACTGATCTACAGTCCTCACAAAAGGTGTGCATATGTAACTATTGTCAATCTTCTCTTTAATGAAGTGTCTGTCCACCTCAATGTGCTTTGTCCTGTCATGTTACATAGGATTGTGGGCTATACTTATGGCAGCCTTATTGTCACAATAAAGCCTTATAGGTGACTCAGTATCAAATCCCAATTCTTGGACCAGCCTTCTCAACTAGAGAAGCTCACACACTCCACAAGACATTGCTCTAAATTCTGCCTCTGCACTAGACCGAGCCACCACAAATTGTTTCTTGCTCTTCCATGTAATAGGTTTCCACCTACAAATGTGCAATAGTCTGATGTAGATCTCCTATCAGAGACTGAGCCAATCCAATCTGCATCAGTGAAGCCTTCTATCCTTATGTGGTTATGATTGGCAAAAAGTAGTCCTTTTCCTGGAGAGGACTTCAAGTACCGGAGAATGCGGTAAACCACATCCAAGTGCCCACTCTTGGGAGCATGCATAAATTGACTCACCACCCCCACTGCATAAGTAAAGTCTGGACGCGTCAAAGACAAATAGATAAGCTTCCCAATTAGCCTTTGATGTTTCCCTGCATCAACAAGAGAAGGGCCAGCATCTTCCCCTAGATTATGATTCTTCTCAATAGGAGAACTTGCAGGTTTGCAGCCTAACATTCATTTTTCTTTCAATAGGTCTAGAATAAACTTCCTTTGGCATAGATTTATGCCATTCTTGGATTTAGACACTTCAATCCCTAGGAAATACTTTAAGAGTTATAGATCCTTAATCTCAAACTGTTGGGTTAAGTAGTACTTCAGATTGGCTATCTCAGCTTTGTTATCTCTAGTTACCATAATGTCATCAACATAGATAATCAGAGCAGTAATGGTGTCATTACCATGCTTAATGAACAGAGTGTGGTCAGTCTGACTTTGGGAATAACCATTCTTTAGGATGGCCTGTCGAAACCTTTTAAACCAAGCCTTTAGATATTGTTTAAGACCATACAGAGCCTTCTTGAGAAGGCACACCTTCTCTGCAGCTGAAGGAAACTTGAAGGAAACTTTAGAGGCCTTTAGCAACATCATTGTACCCCCCAGCCGAATGTTGCTTCAACATAGTGGCATCTCTAGAAGTAATAATTTTCTTATAATACCTACACATAGACTTTTTTTGTCATCTAACATTGGATCTCCATGTAACCATGCATTATCTTCACTTCTATCTCCAGCTCTAGACATTGTGGGCCAAAATTTAAATACTATTACATAAAAGAATGCATGAATTGGTAACTAATTAACATCTTATATTAAATAATACATGCATTATGAGCTATTCAACATAATATAGCTATTAGATATTAATCCCCTGCTTATAATTTTTTCTTAATTTTAAATCATTTCTAATAAATAATAATGTCATAGTTAATAATAAATTATAGTAGAGTGGTATCAGAGATTTGCTGCGTTCTCAAAGGAGTAATGTTACCAAAAAATAACTTACTCTTGTCCAAATTAATGCTCTGACCAGTGCTAACCCATGCCTCCCTCCCCTCCGGCGGCTTCCGTTGTCGGCCCTCCTTCCTCCCTCGCTATCCCTAGCTCCGGTCCGATCGTCGCTGTCTCCCCCCTCTTCCCCCTTCCCTGGCCAATCTCCTGGCCCCTCTCGGCCGTCCCTGGAACTCAATCGTCACCTCCCCCAATGCCCCCTCCTCCCTTCTCTGCCTCCCTCCATTAGCCACACCCTATTCTTCCACCCTCCTACTTCTCTTAACTCCTCCCCTGTAGGGCTCTGTCTGCTTGGTCTTCTTGATAATGAAATTCAAAAATGGAGCAACTGTGTCATTGGTTTCTTCCTTGGCAGCCGCCCCCCATTTTCCATCGTCAAGTCGTCCCTCCAGAAGCAATAGAAGCCTTCTACCACCCTCTCCACCCACATGTTAGATTCTGGAACCTTCATTTTCGTCTTCTCCTCCACCTTGGACAAATTTGCCGCCTTGGATGGTGGTCCTTGGTATATGGGGAAGAATCCTCTCTTCCTCCACCAATGGGACGAGTTCACCTCCTTCAACCGTTCTAAACCTTCTTCTATTCCTCTTTGGGTCATCTTCCCCAACCTCCCTCTTCATTTTTGGTGCGCCTTAGGTCTGAGTTTGATTGGATCCATCATCGGCAAGCCCTTATATTCCGATAAGAGAACGAAGTTAATGGATAGATTATCCTTCATAAGAATCTGCATCGAGGTTCAAGCCGAGCAACTGCTACCTTCTTCGAGTACAATTATTGATGGGGAAGGTCATTCCTTCATCCAAGAGGTGCATTACGACTGGATTCCGCCCACTTGCACCCTATGCAAGTGTTTTAGCCACACCACTTCTAATTGTGTGAAAAATCAAGCTCCTATCCTCTCGCAAGATCCGCAAGCTTCGACAATCCCTGAGTTCTCCTTCCGAAGAAAAGGAAAGAAAAAAATAACAATAATAATAAAAACCAAAGGAGTAACCCAGAGCTCAGTCGACCATCGCCAGAATCTATTCCCGCTGCTCGCGCCTCTGGGAATATTTGTGCAAGAACCGCTGGGGAGTCCCCTGTGACCATCAGTAGTAGCCGATTCTTGGAACTCGTGACTCTTGCTGATGTAGATGGATTAGATAACCTTTTTCTGTCGGACATTGAGTCCTGCCCTATCCTTGCTTCATTCCCTGAAATCTCCCCCCTTCTTGATGTCATGGCTGGTCTCAAGTCCCTTACGATTCGACCATGTCGTCTGCTCCTACTGTGTCCTCTCTGCCACCGCTTCTCCCCCTTCCCGATGCTTCCCTCTCTTATGTTATTTCCCTTCTCTCCTCCAGTAACCCTCGTACCCCCTTTACCAACTCTGGTGACTCGACCACCCCTTTAAACCATGTGACCCTTTTAAACTAAGCCGAATCGGTTCCATCCTTTTTTCCTCTAAACCAATTCATGCCAGTCCAACTTCTAAATACTTTTTCCAAACTCCCCTCGGACCCCCTGCTTTATCCAGGAAACCTTTACAACCTGTCCAGCTCCTCTCAACCCCCTCTAACCCATCTAACCTTTCCCGACCCCATTTCGACCCATTCAACCTCGCTCGACCCGTCATTGAAAACCCCTGGACCCGAACCCATCTTCTCCCTTACCCACCTCCCGCTCCCTGCTTCTTCGTCGTTTTACAATGGCTGTCCTCCCTATACCTCTAATGTTTGCTAACCCCCTTGCTATCTGCTGCTCCTCCCTTCGCTGCCATGCTCCTCTCATGAGGACTTGTTTGTGAATAAGTCCCCTGCCTCCACCGATGCTCTAGCTTTGGAAGGCCCCTCTGTAGCTGCAGCTTGCCTGCCGGACCCCCTTGGTCCCCTCTTTGTTGGAAACTATGAGCCTATCACCCCTGCCTTTGAAGCTCTTGCCTTGGAAGGCCCCATGCATCTCCACCTTCTATCGATCGACGTTCCTAACATCTCTCCGTCATCCTTTGCTTCTCCAACTTCATTAGTCCGTGTGGCTCTGGCCTTGGAAGGCCCCACTGCCGCCGCTGGTCGTGTATCGGATCCCCATGGTCCGCAGCCTCTTCAGTCCTCTCTGCCCGTCTATACCTGATAGCAATTTGCCTATCGCCCTTGCATTGGTGTCCCCGGCCTCGGAAGGACCCATACAATTGCGTTTGCCTCCGTCGCCATTCCAGATGCCTCTTTAGAGCACCTTGCTGCAAAGTCGACTATCCCACCTGAAGACCAGTCTCTTATGACCAGTTTTCCAGCCACGATTGATTCTCAGGTGGTTATTGCTTCTGGAATTGCACTTATTACCCTGGTTGATTGCAACCCATCCAACATCCCTAGCTCCTCTACAGCCATTGTCCCCCCCTCTTCCATTGGTGAATCCTCCCAAAATAAAAAAAATAATCTTCCATCTCCACTACCAAGCCTTCTTCCAGGTCCAAAGTCAATTGTCCTCCTTCCTCTCCTGTTATTGGCTATACCCGCAGATCCACCCTTAGATCCATCCCCTCTGCTTCCAAATCCCCTGCCTGCTCGGAGCAATTGTTTACCATTTCTACCCACCTCTTATGATTCCTTGGACTGTTTGGAATGTTCGAGGTCTAAACTCCTCGTCCAAACAAGTTGACATTCGTTCCTGCATTCGCTCCTCCCTGTTTAATCTCTGCTGTCTTCTTGAAACGAGAGTTCTTGAAGCGCATGCCATGCGTATTATGTCCTCCATCGCTCTGTCTTGGTCCCACATCTCTAACTTCGTCCATAGTCCCAATGGCAGAATTTGGATCCTTTTGGGATCCCAACTCCCTCCAGGTCACTGTCCTCTCCTCCTTAGCCCAAGTCATCCACCTCTCCATCTCCCACCCCTCTGGTGCCCACATCTGCTACCTCTCCATCATCTATGCCCATAACCTTGCCCCCCGTCGCCTCCCCCTTTGGACTGAGCTCCTCTTGTTTAGCCACTCCATGGGTTCCATCCCCTGGGCCATTACGGGAGACTTCAACGTCATCCGGTTTAGCCATGAGAAGCATAGGGGAAACCCCATTGGCCACCATGCAATTGATTCTTTTAATGATTGCATCGATGATCTTAGTCTTAATGATCTTCGATGGTCTGGAGTCAAGCTCTCTTAGCACAACAGAAGATCCGGTAATCTCCGGGTGGCTTGCAAGCTTAACAGAGTCCTTGTCAATGAAGCCTAACTCACTTCTTTTCCCTCTTCCCTCTTCCCATGCTTGCTTTGACCTTCCCAGGATTTCAGATCACAGCCCAATATCCATCCATGTCCTTCTATTCCGCTCCTTTGGTCTTAAGCCCTTCAAATTATTTAACATGTGGACCTCTCACCCCGATTTCCTTCGCTTGGTGAGAGAAGCTTGGAACATCCCCATCAATCCTTCCCTCCCCCCTCATTGCCTTTGCCAAAAGGCTCAAGAATGTCAAGGCCTCTCTCAAGCTTTGGAACTCTTCCACTTCTGGCAATATCTCCTGCCGTGTCTCTTCCTGCTGAGATAAGATTCTCTCAATCCAAGCCAAAATCCAAACTGATCTACTCAACCCTGTCCTTGCGGCTGAGGAAAAATCCACTGTTTCGGAGCTTTCCCTTCTTCTTGCTAAACAGGAAAGCTTCCTTCGTCAGAAAGCCAAGATCAAATGGTTGGACCTAGGGGACTCTAATATTGCTTACTTTCATAGGTCTCTCAAAGCTAGAAATAATGTGAACTCCATCCCCTTGCTCATCTCCTCCTCTGGTACTAAGATTAGCAACCCTGAGGCCATTAAAGCTGAGTCTATTTCCCACTTCCAAGGCATCTTTCTCTCCCCCAACCTTATCCCCGCCCCCCCTCTCACCTTCTCCTCAATAAATTTGTCCCTAATGACCTCCTCCCTAGCCTCCAGGCTATCCCCTCTGAGGAGGAAATTCTTTACGCCATCCTTTCTCACAAGGCTAACAAAGCCCCTGGCCCGGATGGCTTCAACATGGGATTCTTTTCTTCATGCTGGAATATTATCCGTCAGGATCTTATTCTTCCCGTTTGTAGCTTCTTCCTTAATCCCAACCAGATCAGTGGTGTCACTCATTCTTTCCTCTGTCTTATTCCCAAAAAAGAAGAGGTTGTCACCATGAATGACTTGAGGCCTATCTCTCTTTGTAACTTATTCTATAAATTTGTGGTCAAGATTCTATCCAGTAGAATCCAGAAAGTCATTAACATCCTTGTGAGCCCAAACCAATATGCTTTCATTGCCGGTGGGAGCATTGTTGGTAATATCCTGCTGTGTCATGGGATTGTCCGTGGCTTTGATCACAAATCCCATTCCTCTGTTGCCCTTCTCAAAATTGACATCCACAAGGTTTTCGACACCTTGAGTTAGGATTTCATCTCCACTGTCCTCCTCACCATGTCCTTCCCTCCCTCCTTTGTCCATTGGATCCACTCTTGTATTTCCTCCCCCAGATTCTCTGTCCTTGTTAATCGCAGCCCTTCTGGATACTTCCAATCTGGGAGAGCCATCCGATAAGGCTGCCCCCTCTCCCCTTTTCTCTTCTCTTTCTTTAGAAGTCCTATCCAGATCCATCCAATCCAGCACTGATCTCCACCTTATCTCTCCCATCACCAAATGCAAATCCCAACTTCTCACACATCTCGCGTTTTTTGATGATATCATGATCTTCTCTAAAGCTGATCCCACCTCCATTTCCACCATCATGGAATCCCTATATGCCTTTGAAACCTTCTCGGGCCTCCGTATTAATCTACTAAAATCGAGCCTCTTTCTCTCTGGGGTCTCCCCTGGCACCCAAGCTCACCTTCACAGCATCACTGGATTCTCCTTGGGTTCCTTGCTTGTCAGGTATCTTGGCCTCCCTCTCATCTCCTCTAGGCTCTCCGCCCACCATTGTTCCCCCATGTTTGACCTCTTGAGGAAGAAGCTCCAGCTTGGACAGGTAGGCAGCATTCCTATGCTGGCCAACTCACCCTTATTCGTTCAGTGCTCCAATCCATGTACCTCTATTAGTCTGGTGTCTACTCCCTCCCAGCTTCCACAATTAAGACCATCGAAGGAATCTTTTGCTCCTTTCTTTGGAAAGATACTGATGCCTCCAGATTCCTTTACCCTCTCAGTTGGGACAAGGTCTGCCTTCCCAAAGCTGAAGGTGGCCTGGGTATCAGGAAAATAAAAGAGGTCAACACTGTGGGTATTCTCAAGCTCATCTGGAAAATTATGTCCAAGCAGAAGGGGGTTTGGGTGGACTGGATTCACTCCAACCTTCTCAAACATCACTCCCTCTGGTCTGCCCCTGTCCCTTTGGGTGCTTCCTGGTTCTGGAGGAAAATTCTAACCCTCAGACCTTTGGCCCTCAATGCCATCTTCTTCTTCATTGGTAATGGGCAGACCACATCCTTATGGTTGGATCCTTGGCACCCAGCTGGCATCATCTCCTCCCTGGTATCGCCTAAAACCATTTATTCCTCTGGCATTCCTAAGTTTGCTCATGTTTCCTCCGTCCTTTACCCTCTAGGCTGGTCCCCCCTCCTTCCCCCTCCTCTTCATGACCTCTGGTCCTCTCTCCCTCCGCTCCCTCCTGGACATCGAGGTAGAGAAGACAAATGTACCTGGCTCCCCTCATCCAATGGGATGTTCTCCTCTGCCTTCGCTTGGTCCTTTGTTAGGTCATTTGGTCCTGTGGTTCCTTGGCGTAACCTTGTCTGGTTCAAAGGCCACATCCCCTGTCACAGTCTCACTCTCTGAAGATGCCTCTCTAATTGTCTCCCGACCCTAGCCTTCCTCATCCATCGGCATATTTCTGTTTCTCCCTCATGTTGTTTCTGGCCCCACGGTTCTGAGGACATCCATCACCTCTTCTTCTCCTGCCCCTTTTCTTCCTCTGTCTGGAAATTGGTTCTCATTAGATGTTGGCCCTCCAGTAGACCTATTCTTCCCTTTCCTTTAATAGAGAATGGATTTGGATTGGCATGACCTTTTCGGGCCCCTACATCTGTGACACCATTGGGAAGCTTGCCTTTTCTGCCACCATTAACCACATTTGGATGGAGCATAACATTCGTAGATGGTCTTCCAATTCTTTCTCCTTGGACAAGATTTGAAAAGCCATCTACTTTGATGTTACCTCAAAAACTAATCCCTTCACCCTTGGCCTGTCCCTAATTCCCCTAGGAACAAACATATCTTAGCCTCTTGGAACCTTCAGATAGATATCATCCTCCTTTCCTAATCCATTCTCCCTTGGTTGGTTGCCTGCCCCCTCCGGTTGCCGATGGCTTAGCTTGGTTGTGTTCCCTTTTTTGAGTTGATCTGGCTGTGGATCTAGCTTGGTTGTAATTTTTTTCTTTGTTTGGCTTTGTTTTGGCTTAGCCTTCCCCACCCCCCACCCTTGCGCTCTTCCCCTTGTATATTCTTCTCTCTTGGTAATGAATTCATTTATTCATCCAAAAAAAAATTATAATAGAATGAAACAAAAAACATCATTTTCATTTTAAAAAACAGTAACAATACTTTTACTCTACATTAAAGTAATTTTCAAAACAAAACAGAAAATTTTTTTTCTATTTTTTTTCTGATATTATTTAATATATATTATATATTTCAGAACTATATTAATTAATTTATTAACTGTAAAAAGAAATGACATTTTGAGGCTGTAGATCAGTCAATTTTTTTTACTGACATTTATTCAAATAGAAAAATAAAATAAAATAATTTAAAAACAGGAATATATTTTTTTTCCTCTATGAATCTATAGGTCAGTGTTAGATGCATCACATAAAAAAAAAAATCAATGACAACCAATAAGTATTGATAATGTTTCCATGGAAAAAATAGGTTTGAGAAGAAATTTTTACCAAAAATGGTTCTTGAGAAGAAAAGTCACCACAAATGCACTAATCTCTACTCTTTAAGCTTCAATGAGTGTAAGAATGATCCTCAAGAAGAAGCACCAAATCCTTGCTTAATGGTGTTTTTTTTCCCAAAAAAGTAGAGAGAGAGGCGAGATCAGCGAGATTCAGCAAGATTAGTTGAAATGGGATCAAAACTCAGCCTTTTGTATCACATGGTTCGACCAGGTTGAACCGAAACCAGTTTGAAACGAGATAAGTGGCGAGATCTCTAGATCTCGGTCGAGATATTGTTGGCCTTGATGCTCACCAGTGAAGGCCTTGGAAGCTTGTTTTTCTCTTTGATTTGAGTTGGAGGAAGTCATCTAACATAAAAACGACCCTAATCTTAACCATTTCAATAAGTTGGGGGATTTACTATGCTCAAATCACAAATTGAAACCGTTTTGGGTGAAAAAGTGGTGAAGTTGCATCTCTCTTCCTTTTTGTGCTCAATTATCCTTTTTTTTTTTGGCATCACTAGATTAGGTAACAACTCATATTCTTGCATCAAGCTGCTATATATTTACATATTGCATAATTTTACGCTTCAAAACTGTATTTAATATGTATCATAATCACATCCATGCCTTCTTGACCATTTCCAGGCGTAACTTGTGTCTCTTTGATATGATACGATACGGTACATCTCTTAAAATCACCCCTTAAATACGATACCTGATGCTGATACTTAAATCCTTGTCAGCCACCTCATCAGCCCTGCTTGGTTTCCATTGGAACTGATCCTGCATTTGAAGTGGAGACAGTTCAGTTAATCTTATTACTTATCAATAAATTGCATCAAACAATGTTCAATGCATGCAAGTGTTTGATGTGGTGATAGTTCATTCAAATTTGAATTCATGTTTAAGGTATGAATGATGTCAGACTCATGATCATTAAAATTTGATTACTATGACTTTCCACAGTTGGATTTGAAGACCTAGAAATGAATGTACAGAAGATGGCAACTTATATTCTTTCAGAGTTTCATCTAATGGAATATTTTCAGGTGATACTATTCTTCTGAATTTCTCTGTTCTAAATCTGCAGTAGTAATATTTTTTCATTTTACTCTAAAAGGATAATTTGAATATCCTTAATTTTAGTCATAGGTTCCACATGTTATTTCTGGCATGACATCGTGCTCAGATAACTAGATAAATTTTAGCTTGCATCCTGAACTGCAGCTTTGTGTGAGTTATTTACTTTCAAGACAATGAGTACCTTTGGATAAACTAGCATAGTTCTCTGAAACCTAGCGCTGTTGCTTCCTTCAGACGGGGAAAAAAAAAAATTGTTCCCGCTGAGTCTTTATAATTTAATATATGTATTGGCAAACTTGATAGGATCACTATCAATGAAGCTTGGCTCACTTGCTTCCCCTCCTCCCGTGCCACCTTTGACTCCCCTTCCATCTCTGATTATCTCGATCTTTTTTTGTCCAGCCTTATATCTCCTTCGGACTCAAGCCCTTTAAATCTTTGACATGTGGACCTTCTGTCTCGGATTCCTTCCTATTATCCAATCGGCCTGGTTCAAACCGGTCCATTCCTTCTCCTCTCCCTTTATTGCCTTCATTCGCAAGCTGAAAAATGTCAAATTTGCCCTCAAAAAATGGAATTCTTCCACCTTTGGGATCATCTCTTCTCGGGTCTCTTCCTGCAAAGAAATTTTTCCATCACCCAATCCCATCTCCAATCTGACTTCAAAAACCCTTGTCTTGCTTTGGATGAGAAAACTCTCTCCCTTGAGCTTTCCTCTCTATTAGCTGAAGTAGAGAGCTTTCTCAAGCAACAGTCCTGCATCAAGTGGCTTGATCTTTGCGACTCCAATTCCGCTTACTTCCATAAATCCATTAAAGCTAGAACCAACTCCAACTCCAACTCCAACTCCAACTCCATACTCCTTCTTTTGACCTCCAATGGATCCACCCTTCAAAACCTTGAGGACATCAAGACCGAGGCTTGTCCTTTAAGAATATCTTCTACCCCCCATCCTTCCCCTGACCTCTACCCTCCCATCCTGGTCAACAAATTTGTTCCTAGCCATCTCCTCCCCCTCCTGCAAGCCATCCCCTCTGATTGAAATCCTTGCTACTGTCAATTTCCACAAGCCCAGCAAAACCCATGGCCCTGATGGATTCAGCAGGGGTTTTTTTCAGCTCTTGTTGGGCGATCATTAGGAATGATCTCATCTTTGCTATTAGAAGTTTCTTCCTCAACCCCTCCCAAATCCATGGGGTGAACCACACATTCCTTGGCCTCATACCCCAAAAGGAAGGAGCCTCCCCCATGTTTGACTTCAGACTCATATCCCTGTGCAACCTCCTTTACAAGTTCATCGCCAAGATCCTGGCACTCGGATTCAAGGGGTCATTGACTCCCTTGTTAGTCCCAATCAATCAGCTTTCATAGCTGGTAGAAGCTCCCTTTATCTAGAAGTCCTTTTATGATCCATCCAATCCCATACTGATAATCTTCTCATTTTCCCCATCCCTAAATTCAGATCTCTCATGCTCACCCACCTTGCCTTTGTGGATCTCATGATCTTCTCGAAAGTTGACCCTTGTTCTATCAAAACCATCCTTTCTTCCCTCGATTTTTCGAATTCATATCTGGTCTCTGCATCAATCTTCTAAAATCCAATATCTTTCTTTTTGATGACACCAAAGCTCGACTCCTTGCATGTCAAATATTTGGGCCTCCCACTTATCTCCTCTAGACTCACTGCCTATCACTATACTCCAATGCTCGACAACATCCGGAAAAGGCTCCAACGTTGGTCGATTGGAGCTCATCAGGTCTGACCTCCAATCTTTCTACATCTACTGGTCTGGCATCTTTCCCTCCCCAAGGCCACCATCAAGACCATTGAGTCTCTCTTTTGCTCTTTCTTCTAGAAAGGTGGGGATTTGACAAGATTCCTCCACCCCATCCGCTGGTCCTCTGTATGCCTCGCTAAAGCTGAGGGAGGGTTGGGTCTTAGAAGGATTAAGGATGTCAATTCAACTAGCATCCTTAAGCTCATCTGGAAGATTGCATCCAAGCAAAATAGTATATGAATCTTAGGCCTACTCCTCCCTCCTCTGCAAAGACTCCCTGTGGATTGTTCCTCTCTCTCTCAGGATGCCTCATAGGTTTGGCGTAAAATCCTTCAGGCTAGGCCTCTTGCCATGTAGCTCATCCATCGTAGGATCGGTAATGGGCAATCCACTTCTCTTTGGCTTGACAACTGGCACCCTAGGGGTGTTTGTTCTTTTTTTTTTTTAATGTGGGGCCTAGATCTGTCTACTCCTCCTGCCTTGCGAAAGACTTTTATGTCTCTTCCATTATATCCAATGGCGCCTGGCCCCTTCCCTCCACCCTCACCTCTCTTTCATCTTTCTGGTACTCCCCCCCCCCCCCCTTCCCCTCTCCTCTATGGAAGACAAAGTTATCTGGTCCCCTTCCTTTGGGAATTTCTCCTCCTCCTCCACTTGGCTTCTTGTTCAAACTCTTGGCACCACTTGCCCTTGGCACAAAATCTAGTTCAGATTCCATATCTCTCGCTATAGCTTCATTGTTTGGAGAGCCCTCTCTAACTGTATCCCCAACCAAGCTTTCCTTATCCATCGTCATATCCCTATGTCCCCTGCTTGTTATCTCTGTTGGAATGGATATGAAGATATTAACCACCTCTTCTTTGGCTACCCATTTTCCTCCTCAGTTTGGAAAAGAGTCCTTGCCCATTGTTAGCCTTCCAGGAGATCCCCCCTTCCCCTCTCTAGAGAATGGATTTGAACTGACATGACCTTTGCGGGTAAGCCCATATGCGACACTGCTGGAAAACATACCCTTTGGGGCGGCAATTAACAACATTTGGATGGAGAATCTCCATAGATGGGCTTCCAACTCCCAGTCTTTTGACAAGATTTGGAATGCCATCTACTTTGAGGTCTCCTCCAAACTCTCCCTTATCGTTGCCCTCCCGATTGTGAGTTACCCCAGGAACAATCTCATTGTTTTCTCTTGGGGTTTATCGTCTTCTGTTTTGATTCCCCCTCCCCTCCCCCTACTGGGTTGTGGCATCCTTTTGATTTTTTTTTTGCCCTTAGGGGCTGTGAATCCCCCCCCCCCCCCCCTTTTCTTTCTTGGTAATGAATTTCTTATTCACCCAATATATATATATATATATATATTGATTTCCTGCAAATGTTCGATTAGGTCTCTCTGTTTTTAATATTTAGTCTCTCTGTTTTTAATATTTAGTTTGTACATGCTAAAATTTGGTATCTTCTTTTGATAAACAATGGTGTTTTTATTCCAGGATATAATTCATATTCAGTGGACTCACATTTGGGAAGAAGAATTCACTGCCTTTCTGCAGGATAGTGCTCAGAAAGTATGTTAGGGAGGGGAGCAGAGGGCAGGGAGTTCTGTCAGATTTAATTATTTTCTTTGATTCTATTGGATTGAATTAACAGGCTGGTTTTGTCCCCTTTCCTCATCATTGTTCCGTGTTTAAAGGAGCGTGATGATTATGTACCAGGGAATGAATTCCCAAGTGCACAGACATTTTTGGGTAAGTAATTTTGTTGACTATATTCCATGCAAAACTTTCTTGTATGATTATCTTGACTGGATAGGATGCTTTGCCTCTACTTAGACAATTTAAAGATGCTGAAGGATATCTAAATTCTAAATATTCTTTAGATCTTTTTTTTTTTTGTTAGAACCTACATGATTTTATTTTTATTGATTATATGGGCCTACTTACGCTCATGCCCGGCTGGTAGAATTGTAATTCTAGGCTAAGTCAGCAAGGATAGCCCATCCCGTTTGGATCCTCCAGATGTCTAATAGAACTTCTGTGACATTTTTAACCTTTCAGATATATTAAGTCATCCCAACCTGATTTTGCATAAATCCTTGAACTCTGCTAGTCCCCCCCTCCCTCCTCTTGAGTCCGGCCTCCATGGCTGCCCCCCCTGCTGTGAGCCTCCTCCCCTGGCCCTCCCTCTACTTCTGGCCTCCCCTCTCCCTCCACACTCCCCACCCCCCCCCCCACTCTTCCTCCCTTCCTTCCCCTCCCACACTGGAAAATGCTTGGAGTTCTTTCAAACATACAGCCTCCCCTCCTATTGATGGCCTATCCCTCCATTTTGCCCCTCCAACCAAGCTGGGAGAATCTCTAATTGCCAAGTGCCTGAGGATCTCCTAGATTCTGAAGCTTCCCAATGGACTAATTCCCTCATCGGTCACTTTCTGGGGAAGAGACCTCCCTTTCATTTGGTCAAAAATTTTCTTATGAAATAGTGGAAAACTGCTGGCATAGTGGAAGCCTGCCTGCTTGACCATGGGTTTTTCATGTTCAAATTCTAAGAGGAAATATATAAGGCTTGTTGTCTGGAAGGAGGACCTTGGCTTGTGGGGAGAAAACCCATTTTCCTCCGCCCTTGGAATTTCTGGCTTTTGCTAAATCAGTGGATTACTCTACCATTCCTCTCTGGATCACTCCGCCAGGTCTCCCCCTCCACTTCTGGTGCTCTGATAGCTTGAGTACAGTAGGCTCTGTCCTTGGCACCCCGCTTTGCACTAACGCTAGAACAAACCAAAAAGATCGGCTTGCTCATGCCCAAATATGTGTTGAGGTCCCGGCCTTTGTAGCCCTCACATCCTCCATCTCTATTCAAGATGGGAATGACTTATGCTTTCAATAATCCATCGATGCCTCTACTGCAATGTTTTTAGTCATGAAACTACCTCTTGCCCCCCAAAATATTCGGCAAGTGCTCTTGATGATGAGATGCCGCTTCACCCCCTCGGCCCCTCCTTCCATCGAGGTCGTTCTATTATGTCGGCTACAGACCACCGCCACTTCCTCCTCTGGTGAGAGGTCGAAGGCCTGCTAGGCGACAAAACCACCATCGTTCCCCCATCTTTGATGCGGCTGTGCACCCATCGGTCCCTGCTAACCCTTAGCCAACAGACAAAATCGATTCCCGATCTTGCAGTCCAATGTGGAAGATATGGATCATCCATCTCCTCCTGTCACTGTCGATGTTCCCTCTCTTGCGGACCAAGAGGATCCCACAACTGCCGAAAGCTCCTCTGCCTCGTCTTCTGCTGGCGACGAAGACTCTTCCTCTGAAGCCTTTGAATCTTCCTCTGACGATGACTCCTCTACGTCTGACTCCATTGGTGAAGAATCCCCGAATGTGGCCCCTCTGGAGAAATCGAGGATCTCTCGGTGAAAAGTCCTATGGATGTGGTTACTCCTTTCGTTTTCGTTGATTCTATGGATGCTTTATGCCACCCCACTGTCGATTGTTTGATCTCCTCAAAGCTGTTGAATGCCCATACATCATCAATCGACCTACCAATTCTTAACCTCTCTACTGTCCATTTAAAAGGCTCGGCCCATGCTACTGGCCCATCTCCTTGGAACTTCTCTGGTTCAGCCCAAACCATACCTCTTATCCCTGTCTCCCAACCCACTAACGATATACCCATACCCTCTCCCCATCCCTTTCCCCCGTTTCTTTGGACCCGACCCATCGGGTCAAATCCATCTTTTGGTTAAACCTTGTAACTGTGAAGAAACCTTTTTCTGCTTCCAAGAAAACCCGTCAGCCCAGCTCCAAGCTGGTGTCCACCTCTGCTGTCTCCATTCCCCCCAGGTCCTATCAAAGGCGTAGTAAATCCAGGCCCCCCTATTCTTGCTAGCTCCCCCTGTTTGGAGCTTGAGAAGGCCCTTCCCTGATTGCCTGATGTCTCAAGGCTTAGTTTGGAACCTTAAGGGTTTGAACTCCCCTCAGAAGCAAGCTGTTGTCTGTTTACTCATTAAAGATATCCGGCCAGCTTTTAGTTGTTTTTTGGAAACTCACATAAAAGAGCACTCCTTCTCTCGGGTTGCCTTTACCATTGCCCCTGGATGGTCTTATCTCAAAAACCATTCCCATCTCCCAAATGGCCGTCTTTGTATCCTCTGGGATACCTCCAAGCTCTCTGTCTGACTCATTTTTGCCACCTCCCAGCTCCCCCATTTATCCATATCTGATCCTGTTTGTAGCACTTCCTTCTTGTTTTCAGCCATTTATGCCTATAACTGCACGCCAGACAGGGATATTCTTTGGAATGATCTTTGCAGTTTTGCTAATCAGGTTGGGTCTCGGCCTTGGGGTATTTGTGGGGACTTCATTGTGGTCCGCTATTCTTATGAAAAACAAGGAGGACTCTGCTAATATGGATGCATTTAATGAATGCATTAAGGACATAGTCGTTGATGATCTCCGTTGGTTCAGTATCAAATTCTCTTGGAATAACAAAAGAACTAGGTCTTCCTGTATTGCTTGTAAACTTGATAGGATGCTGGTCAATGAAGCTTGGCTTTCCACTTTCCCTTCTTCCCATGCCACCTTTTAGCCCCCCGTCGCTTCTGACCATAGCCCCATATCCCTTTTAATCCATCCCTACACCTCTTTTGGCCCTAAACCTTTTAAATTTTTTGACATGTGGTCCTCCCACCCATTCCTTTCCATTGTCCAAAATGCCTGGCTTAAGCCTTATCTAAGCTCACTCAACCTCCCTTATTGCGTTAGCCAGGAAGCTCAGAAATGTTAAAGAAACCCTCAAGCTTTGGAATACTAACACCTTCGAAAACATCTCCTCTTGTTGCTAATTGCAGGAATAGGCTCTCTTCCATTCATATTCAGCTTCACTTTGACAATCAGAACTCTTCTCTAGCTGAGGAAGAGAAATTGGAATATGTAAACCTTGCAAACCTTATGGCCCATGAAAAAAGTTTCTTAAGGCAAAAGTCTAGGATTAATTGGCTAGAGCTAAGGGACTCAAACTCCTCTTATTTTCATCGATCTTTAAAGGCCAGAAACAATTTCAATTCGTTTCCCAAGCTCACTACTCCAGAAGGCATTACGGTTTTCAAAGTTGATGAGATAAAAGGGGTGGCTATAAATCATTTCAAGCATTTGTTCTATCCTATTTTATCTCCGGCTGTCTCAATCCCTGAAGGTCTTATCAACAAATTTATGCCCGTCAATGTGATTCAAATGCTTTGGGCTATTCCCTCTGATGAGGAGATCTTTCCCACAAATCTAGCAAAGCTCCGGGTCCTGATGGGTTCAACATGGGTTTCTTTAATTCAGTTGGGGATATTATTAGAGAGAATCTATTTGAAGCAGTTAAAAGCTTCTTTTTCAATCCAAGCCGGATCAAGGGTATCAGTCGCACCTTCCTTTGCCTCATCCCCAAGAAAGAGGGAGCTGTCACAATGAATGATTTTAGGCCAATATCATTATGCAATCTCCTGTACAAATTCATAGCCAAGATCCTTACCAACCGCTTAAAGAATGTTTTTGATTCTTTTGTTAGTGACAACCAATCAGCTTTCATTCAAAGAAGTATCGGAGACAACATCCTCCTTTGCCATGAGATTCTTAGAGGTTTTAACAAGAAAGGCCACCCTCTGCTGCTCTTATAAAGACTGACATCCATAAGGCTTTTGATACTCTGAGATGGGTTTTCACTATTTCAGTTCTCAATAAGATGGGATTCCCATCTACTTTTATGAATTGGATCTTTCATTACATTGCATCCCCTAAGTTCTCTGTTTTGATTAATGGTAGTCCAGCTGGTTACTTCTCTTCTGCAGGAATTAGGCAGGGATGCCCTTTATCTCGATATATTTTTTGCTTAGCTATGGAAGTTCTTTCTAGAAGCTTGTAATCTGCCTTGGATCAGAATCTTTTTTTTTTTTTTGGATGAATAAACTATTAAATTATGAGAGAATATATAAGTGGGGAAGAGGGGGGAGGCAAACACCAACTAAAAGGGGGAACAAACCCTACAAGAGGGAAGAGGGGAGCAGCCACAAAAGTCAATCCATCGGATTGGGGGCAATAATAGAGTAGGGGAGGCCTTAGGAGACAAAAATGAGCCCGTTCCTGGGGGAGTCTCTAACAGTGCGGCAACGGAGAGGCAAGTTTGGAGCTAACATTAGAGTAGATGGCCTTCCAAATCATATCAAAGGACTGAGATTTGGACGTCCATCTACGGAAATTACACTCCATCCAGAGGTGAGAAATGGTGGCATAGAAAGCAAGCTTTCCGGAAGTGTCGCAAATGGTGGATCCATCAAACGTCATATTGACCCAGATCCATTCTCGAGTGAGAGGAAGGATTCGTTTGTTAGAAGGCCAGCAGTGCTTGAGAACTCTTTTCTAGATGATAGAGGAGAAGGGGCAAGAGAAGAATAGGTGGTTGACATCCTCAGAACCATTCTAGCAAAGGTAGAATGCTAGGGGAACATGGATGTGGTGGTGGATGAGGAAGGACTACGTTGGGAGGCAGTTAAGGATGGCGTGCCAAGCCATGCAACTGTGACGAGAGATATGACCTTTGAACTACATGGTTTTGCGCCAATGGACAAGCGGGCCTTTGGAACGAACAAAATCCCAAGCTAATAAAGAGGGGGACCTGATGATTTTATCTTCTCTTCCCCAGTGGACTGGAGTAAGGGGGAAGGGAGGACCAAATGTCTGGAAGGGGGGGAGGAGTAAATGACTTGAGGGGTGATGGAAGAGGAGAAAATGCCTGAGGGATGCCAGGGATCGAACCAGAGGGAGGTAGAGGAGCCATTGCCAAGGGACGTGGAGATAACTCTAAGAGCGGAGAGTCTTATGTTAAGAATGTTACGCTAGACCCGAGAGGCATCCTGGCATGGAGTGGTAGACCAGAGGGAGTCATCCTTGGGGAGGGAGGAATAGACCCAAGTGACCCAAATGGAATTTTTCTTTGAAGCAATCTTCCAGATGAGTTTGAGGATGCCCACAGAGTTGACTTCCTTTATGCATCTTTTAGACCTAACCCTCCTTCGGATTTAGGGCGCCGAATGGAAGCCCAACTGATAGGGTGGACAAATTTGGAGGAATTATTTCCTTTCTAGAGGAAGGAGCAGATGAGGGATTCAATGGCTTTGGTGATTGGGTATGGAAGAGCAAAGACACCCGACCAGTAAAGGTACATAGATTAGAGGAAAAATCTAGAGAGCTCAAAGCGCCCAGTATAGGAAAGGAGCTTACTTTTCCAAAGTTGGAGCCTTTTCCTCATGAGGTTAAGCATAGGGTTGTAATGATGAGCCGAGAGCATGGTAGGAATAAGAGGAAGCCCGAGGTACTTAACGGGGAGAGACCCAAGGGAGAAGCTTATAAGGGTCAAAAGATGGGGTTTGCAGGCATCCGAGATACCCGCAGTGAAGAGGCGGGATTTAATAAAGTTGATTTTCAGACTTGAGAGGGCTTGAAAGAGATAGAGAGAGGACATGATTGAAGAGATGGAGAGGGGGTCAGCTTTGGAGAAGATCATGAGGTTGTCATCAAAGGCGAGGTGGGTAAGAGAGAGGGCTTAGCATTTGGGGATAGGGGAGATTAGGTGGAGGTTGGTGGAGACCTAGGGAGAAAAGGGAGAGAGGGGGCGCCCTTGGCCAATGCCCATAGTGGAGGAAAAGTAGCCGGTCGGGCTACCATTGACAAGAACTGAGCAGGGGGAGGAGATACAAGCATGGATCCATCGGACAAGGGAGGGGGGAAGGACATCTAGAGAAGGATGAGAGGAAATCCCATATGAGAGAATCGAATGCTTTATGAATGCCAATTTTGAGAAGAGTTGTCAAGTAATGGGATTTGCGATCGAAGATGCAAAAAATCTCATCATATAATAATATTATCTGCATTGCTTCTCCCAACAATGAAGGTAGATTGGTTAAGGCTAACTAAGGAGTCAATGACCATCTGAATACTGTTGGCAAATATTCTGGCTATAAACTTATAAATAAGATTGCATAGGGAGATGGGTCTGAAGTCGAGCATGGAGCAAGCCCCATCAGGTTTGGGGATGAGACAAAGGAATGGGTGATTGATACCCTTGATTTGATTAGGATCAAAGAAAAAGCTCCTAACGGCTTTCTTGAGGTCATCTCTAATGATAACCCAGCAGGAAGAGAAAAATCCCATGCTAAAGCCATCAGGACCAAGAGCTTTTTTGGCTTTATAAGAGAAACCGTAGTGATGATTTCATCATCCGAGGGGGATGGAGCGGAGGAGGGGCTGAAGGTGATTAGGAACAAAATTGTTGAGAAGTCAATTGGGGATGGGAGGAGGGGGAAGGGCGGAGAGGTGTCTGAAAAGCTCATTGAAGTAGGAAGCAACTTCAGACTTAATGTCCTGAGGATTATGAAGGATAGAATCATCTCTGAATGTGAGGAGAGGAATGGTATTGGCATTCATACGAGCTTTCAAGGATCGGTGAAAAATAGCCGTATTCGAATCACCCAGCTCAAGCCACTTGATACAAGCTTTTTGTCGAAGGAAGCTTTCTTCTTAGGCCTAGAAAGCGGAGAGTAGAGGGAGATAGATTTTTCCTCTTAGGCAAGGAAAATGTTGAAAACGTCCGTTCGGAGCCTAGCTTAGATGAAATCAAGTTTTGTCCTTACAGGAGGAGACTCTGGAAGAGATATTACTGAAGCAGGCCAAATTCCAAAGCTTGAGGGCAGACTTGACATTTTTGAGCTTCCTTGAGAAGGCATTGAGGGGGGGAGGAGAAAGCCTGAACAAGGATGTTCCAGGCAGTCTGGATTATAGGGTGAAATCCTGGTGAAGGGACCACATGTCAAAGAATTTAAAGGGCTTGGGACCAAAGGAGATAAGAGGGCTAACATGAAGGATGATGGGGGATAGGGGAGTCGAAAGAAGTGTGGGAGGTGGGGAAGACATCAAGCCAAGCTTTATTGACGAGGGCTCTGTTAAGCTTGCAAGCAATTCTTGCATGGCTAGAGCGGCGAATGTTCCAGGAGAGCTTGGCTCCCGACCAACGGAGGTAATTGAAGATGATGTCTTCGAGGCAGTCATTAAAGACCTCAACAGAAGGAAGGTCAATGGGCTCACCCCCAACCTTTTCAATGCTGGAATGAACAACACTGAAATCTCCTGCAAGGCACCAAGGAGAGGACCCCACGATGGGGGAATGGGCATGGAGATCAGCCTAAAGAGGAAGCCTCTCATGGGTACAATTCAGGGCATGACAGAAAGAAAACAGAAGTTCGCACCAGAGGGATCAGAGGTGGAGAGGTGAATGGATTGGAAGGAGTGGGTGACATGGATTTTGTGGTGGTTCCACATGATCCGGATCCACCCATTTGGACAATGGTCATAGTTGGCTGAAAAGGACCAAGTAGGGACAATTGAAGAAGCAATGTTGTGGGCTTGAGGCTCCAAGACTCTGGTTTCCAGAAAACAACAGAGGGAAGCATAGGAGGAGAGGATATATTATCAAATTGCAGCTTGTTTCGCTGTGGAATTGATCCCACAAACATTCCAAAAGGTCTGAATGGTCATCTAGAGACTGTGGAGGATGTGGGCAAAAGCCCCGAGGAGCTGAAAGAAAGCATTTGATGGCTAGCAGCAGAGGACTGCTTCCTCTTACCTAGAATATTCTCTGATGGGAGATGGCTGGCATAAAAAGGACTGCGACATCTTGGTAGCTGTGGCCAAGGTACTACCGCGAGGAGCTTTTGAGGATCTATAGCTTCTAGGGGGCCTCTTGTTCTTAGATGAAGTAGCAACCTTGGAGGGATGCGACTTAGAGGCAGCAGGCATATCAGGGATTGTTGGAGGAGAATCAGTATCATAGCTGATTGCAGCAGAGGTGGCAGAAGCAGACAACTGAGCTCCATTAGAGGAGGAGAAGATGACGTGGCATACAGGGCAGGGTCAGGCGACAAAGCTTGAATTGTAGGAACAACAGTGTTTGCTGGCAGAGAGACCGAAGAGGATTCGAGAGTTGTTGCTGGCGGAGAGACCATCCAAGCTTCTAAGGGGTTTCTGATGGAGTGATCAAGACCGAGGAGGTAATCGGCATGGTTATAGGAATTTCGCCTAGGGGAGGGGAAATAATAATTACAGTAGGAGCAGCACCAAGAATGGCAGTAGATGAGGTCGTGGCGGTGGCTTAAGGAACAGAGGGCGTCGGAGCAAGTCCGCATAGAAGAGGCAATCGGGGAAGACCATCAGTAGGGATAATATCGACAATATTAGTGGTGAAGGAGAATCGCGAAGCAAGAACGTGATGTGGGTCACGAAACATACCGTCGGGAGAGAGAGGTCTCAACAGGTTAGGATGGATAGGGTTAAGGGTCGGGTAAAGGCAGCTTGATGGGTCGGAGGAGATGGGCATGGTACGGCTTGGGTCGGGCTGGAAGCTTTTAAGATTTGGGTTTGGATTAGAGAAGGTTTGGTCTTGGTTGGAATGGGGTTGGTTCATAGTTGTCATGGCGTGGCCTAGGCATCGCCAAGGCGGCGATTTGGCGTCCTGGCTTAAAAAGAAGTTCATGGCAGTGCTACGATTTACGTGACTCACAAATGGCGGTCGCCATTGGCTGATAGGCGTCTCTATGGCACCGCCATGGACGCCAGGTCACGCCTGATTCACTAGGCGGTCGATTTTTTGTAAAATGCAGGGTGATTTTGATAGGGTTATGTTGATTTTTGATGATTTGATGTTACTTAATGTTGGTTTTATATGTTATAGGGTATATATTGTAGGCTTGTGGTATGCTAAATAACTTTAAAAAATAACGAAAATAAAAAAATAGCATACTTAATAACTTTAGAAAATAGGGAAAATAAAAAATGACACATGGGCGATTTGACCGCCATGGCAACGCCATAATAGGCGATTCATCGCCAAATCGATTAGCCACCCCTCCGCCGCCTTGGATCGATTTGACGCCGTGACAACTATGGGTTGGTTTGGGTTGGTCTGGAATTAGTTTAGATGGTTAGGTCGAAGGATTGTTATAGAAGACTGGTTAGGGATGACTAGGAAAGTGTTGGTGATGGGGGAAGCAGTGTCAGCTATGTCGAGCGAGGGGGAAGAGAAAGAGGAGGAAAGGGGTTCGGTGATGGTGATGGCGATGGCAATCGATGGAGTGAAGGTTCTCACAGAAGAGGGCGAAATGGGCTTGACGGGATGGTTCGACGGAGGGGTGGTTGAGGGTACAAGAAGCAGGGTACAGACTGGCGTATAGGGGTCGAGGACTCAAAGCAGCATTGTTGTCTTCAGAGGATTCTTTCGACAGGGAGGAAGATTCATCAGCAAAGGATGTGGCAGCATCATCGTCAAAGGTGGACAGGGCCTCTAATATGGAAAATCTGTTTGATCCATTGTGTAATGCCGGGGGCACCTTTGGGCCAAGATGGCCAGCAGTATCAGCAGTAGCGGGAGCCATAGAGTTTCTATTGAATCCATCAGGTAAAGGCAAGGGGGCCTTTGGGCCAAGATGGTCAGCAGTAGCGGGAACTATAGTGGTATCTAGGAGAGACATGATACTTCTACTGTGTCGGTGACGTTGACGGTGCCTACAATTTTTAGACCATTATTCAAGGGGATCTCAGTGCTGGGGATGAGGTTTGGCTCTTGGATTACATCTTCAGTTATCTTCTTAGAAACCGAAGGGGAGCAGGCTTTGGTGTGATGGCCGAATGCTTTGCAGACTAAGCAGTGGGAGGTAACCAGTCATAGATAATTTCTTTAAATGAAGGATAATCCATTTTCTTCTATGATTGTGATAGTGGAGAGTCCATCAACTTAGTTCTGTGATCAGAGGAGAGGCTTCCCTATGACACAACCAACTAGACTTAGTCCCTGCTTGCACCAATAGTGAAAGGGGAGGTTTGGGAGGACAATCCAGATAGGAATGGATCGGAAGTACACTTTTCTGAGGGAGGAAAAAGGGTCCCGTTGCTGTAGAAAGATGGGCTTGTTACCAACTCTTTTGGGGCCTCCTTCAAGAGCCATGAGCTTGTCAGATTCAACATTGAAGTTGAAGAGGAAGATTCAGTTGTTGAGGAGATAAGAGGACATCAGACCAGAGGGGTGCCATTGCTTGGTGAGTGAGAGCTTGACGATGCTGAAAGGGGGGGCGGCTGCCAAGGAAGTGTCCAGTAATATAGTGCTTCTATTTGGCAATCTCAGGTTCTAAGAGCCCAGAGGGACAAAGGCCTACTTTCTTGTCATTGATAACAGAGGGGGGCACAAAAACTAGGGAATGGCCATCTACAGGGGGAAGGGAAGGGGGTTGGGCTATAGAGGACCAGAGTTTAAGAGGGGAGGAAGGAAGGGCGAGGGTAAGAGAAGGAAGGTAGGAGGAGGAGGAGGGAGGAGGGAGGAGGGAGGGAGGAGGGGTTAGAGGTGAAGAGGAGAAGTAAGAGGGTTTTCGATAGGGATCAGAGGATCAGGAGAGGGCAGGGGAGGATTGGAGGGGGGGTGTCGGCGGTGGAGACCGCCGAAGGTGGGCTAGGCATGAGGGGATTTCATGTCATTGGGGAAGCGAGGGGAAGGCTTCACGAGGGAGTTTTTCAAGTGCAAGGCCATAAGACTTGCCTATCTTGCTTTTGCTAACGATCTTTTGATTTTGTCCAAAAATAGATAGTTCCTCTTTAGATGCTATTATGCAATGCCTGGATATCTTTGCTATGATGTCTGGCCTTCATATCAACCCGAGGAAATCTCTCATCTTCCTGGCTAGGATTTTGGATGATGTCAAGACCTTTTTCCTTGAGAAAAGTGGCTTTGATTTGGGGTCCCTTTTGGTCAAGTATCTGGGGTTGCCTTTAATTCCTGCGAGGCTCACTACCCATCATTGCTCTCCTATGTTGAATCTTATTAGAAAGCGTCTTCAGTTATGGAAAGGAAATCTCTTATCCTTTGCTGGGTGTTTAGAGCTTGTTAGATCTGTCCTCTAAGCTTCCTACATCTATTGCTTCGGAATTTATGGGTTGCCAAATTCCATTTCTTCAAAGTTGGAATCCATCTTTGCTGCCATCCTCTGGAAAGGATGCGAATCCCTTAGATTCCTCCATCCCCTTAAGCTGCGGTTTGCCTTCCCAAAAAGGAAGGTGGCTTGGGTCTGACACGTATCAAGGATGTTAATGATGCGGGAACTCTTAAGTTGATCTGGAAAGTGGTTTCTAAGAAAAGCATTTGGGTGGATTAGGTTTATTCTAATCTTCTCAAACAGGATACTTTTTAGATGTTGCACATTCCCTTTGACTCCTCCTGGGTGTGGCGTAAGATCATCTCCCTCAAAATCATTACATATATAGTTATATCCACTTGGATTGGAGACAGCTCCACCTACCTTTGGCTTGACCCATGGCATCTTATGGGGCTCCTTGCCCATGTTCTCAGTGCCCCGCAACATCTATAGTTATGGGCTCCCCAAGCTTGCCAAGGTTGTTGACATTCTATCTTCAGGATCATGGTCTTCCGTTGCCCCTTCTTCTCAGATGGCATTAATATTGAATGCTTAACATACCATCCCATCCATTGGCCATTCAAGGAATGATACAATTCTCTGGAATCACTCCCCGAATGGTCTCTTTAGTGCTAAGGCTGCTTGGGAATATGGATCGATCTCATGGTCCCTTGCCCCCTTGGCACAAGCTCATCTAGTCCAAGCATCATATCCTTAGGCAAAGCTTCACGGCTTGGAGAATCTTCACGAAATGGGAGAATCTTCACGAAATGCCTCCCAACACAAGTTTTCCTTATTCAGAGAATGATTCTAGTCTCCCCAGTTTGCCATCTTTGTGGTTCTGAGCTAGAAGACATAGAGCATCTCTTCTTTGCCTGCCTATCTCCTCTATCTGGTATTTAGTCCTCTCCAAATGCTGGCCGACTAATAGAAGAGTTCTTCCTTTCCAAAGGGAGTGGATCTGGATGGATATGTCATTCCAAAGGAAACCATTTGTGACTTTGTGGGCAAGCTCGCCTTCTGCACAACCATCAACCAAATTTGGATGGAGAGAAATCATAGGAAATGGACCTCCAGCTCTCGACTGCTCGGAAAGATTTGGAGCTCCATCTTCTTTGATGTCAAAGCGAAGATCTCAAAAGTTTCTTCCACTTCTTCCCCTTCCTCCAATAAGTAGTCACATTGTAGCTTCTTGGGATCTTCCTATCTCTGTGATCAAGAGCCTATATTCTCCTTGAGATTCATGGTATTGTACTCTTTTTTTTTTCCCTCCCCTTCTTAGGGGCCTATATGTATTTTCTTCTCCTTTGGTAATGAATTATTTATTCACCCAAAAAAAAAGTCATCCCAACCTGTAAATCATGAGGCACTATATTGTTCAATAGATTTCCTTAATGAAGTTGGATTTTTGTTATTTCATCTTTAAAAATGCATCTTTAAAACTGAAATGGATAATGCTGTATAACCTAAAGGGAGGGTGAATAGGTTATATCTAGTGGATTTGTATCTTCTAAAAATAATTATCCAGAGTTGTGTGAGATAGTGCGGAATATAGAAATACGTAAATTTCAATCGCACAATGAGACATGGATTTATAGTGGTTCGGCTCAATTGTGTCTAATCTGCTCGGTGTTCCACTAGTTTTCTCTTTCAGTACAGTAGGTGGGGAAAATCACCTTTTCACAAGCCTAATAACAATCTAGTACTTGTGTGAACAACAAGCTCACTACTAGAGTTTAACACTTCAACCAACTCTTGGGCTCAACAATCTTACAATAGAAATAAAAGGTGGGATATTACATAGTGTGGGGTGTGAGATGATATTCGATAAAATATATAAATGTACCTTTTTAGTCTGCTTGATGCTTTACTTGAGTTAAAATGATTAAAGAAACTCTATGAAGTTTAATTGATTTCTTTTTTAAAGATGTGTAGAATATAGAAAACTTCAACTTAAAAATTCTTCACTTTAAAGCCTAATAGATTGCCTCCAGATTATGAGAATTTATTTTTAAATAATGAGCTATAGTGGGGGTATTTATAAAGGTGATTGGGGACCAAAAATAGGTGATTAGATGCTCTCTGACAATTATAATTAAGCTCTTCCAGTTGACTAGTGCAGATATTCGGTCGATCAGTACAGACATCCGGTTGACTGTCAAAACTAGCCGTCCGTTGGCAAAATATTACCAATGAGCTAGCCATTGCAAGCATTTCTGGGCGATCCGGATGGTATCCAGTCAACTAGATGCTCTGTTCCGATGGGATCCGGTCGACCAGATGATCTTTGGGTTCGATCCGGATGTTCTCTGTTTACAGGCCTGACAGGTACCATAGTTGGCACAGTGCCAAGGCGGACCAAGGCTTTGATGCTTAGGCAACCAGTCGCACGCCTTAAAGCGAACAAGGGGCCTAAGACGACCAAGTGTTATTTTTTATTTTCCCTCTTTTCTAACATTATTATTATTTTTTTTTTTTGATGAATAAATAATTCATTACCAAAGAAGAAGAATATACAAGGGAAAAAGGAGGGAGGGTGGCTTATGCCAACAAGGAGAAGCCAACCCAAGGGGAAAACAAAAAACACAAACAAAAGCAAAAGGACACCAAAGCGAACACCCTGAAAGCACCAAAGAAAAGCATCGAGGGGGGGGGGAGGGGGAGCCAGCACCCTCAGGAGGGGTGGATGATATCAGCCTGAATATTCTAAAAGGATAATATGAGGAAGTTCGTAGGGGAGTTGGGGATGGGGCGGGAGAGAAGGCCAGTTAGGGAACAGGCTTTGGAAGTAACATCAAAGTAGATAGCTTTCCAAATCTGGTCCGGAGAACGGGATTTGGGGGTCCATCTACGGATGTTACGCTCCATCCAGATGTGGTTACTAGTAGTACAAAAAGCCAGTTTGCCGATGGAGTCACAAATGGAAGGACCCGAGAAGGTCATGTCTACCCAAATCCATTCTCTGTCGAAGGGAATAATAGGTCTTCTAGTTGGCCAACAGTGGGAGAGGACAATCTTCCAGACTTGGGAGGAGAAGGGGCAAGAGAAGAAGAGGTGTGGGATATTTTCAATCCCAGAAGGGCAGAGGCAGCAGGCAGGGCTGGTAGGAATGTGGCGGTATATAAGGAAGGATTGGGTGGGGAGGCAGTTAGTTAGGCAACGGCATAGGGTGAAACTATGGCGAGGAATATGACCTTTGAACCAGACAGCCTTATACCAAGGAACCTTCGGGGAAGGGTCGCAAATATAGGACCAAGCAGAGGCAGAGGAGAAAATCCCATCGGAAGAGGGTTACCGGGAACATTTATCTTCTCTTCCCCGATGACTAGGGGGAGAGGGGGAAGGGAGGACCAGAGGTCCCTCAAAGGAGGGGACAAGAGGGAGGGGACTAGCCCATGGGAGAGAGGATCGAGGAGACCCAGGCATTAGAGGGGATGCCAGAAGGATGCCAGGGATCATTCCAGAGGGAGGTGGATTGCCGGTTTCCGATCGAGTAAGAAATGGCTGCAAGGGTAGTCGGTCTATGTTCAAGAATATTCCTCATATTCAGGTTGCATCATGAATGGAAGGCGCGGTCCAAAGAGAATTGGGTTTGAGCAAACTGGAATGTATCTAGTCTACCCAAATACTCTTTTGTTTGGTCACAATTTTCCAGATAAGCTTAAGGACACCAACCATCCTTGATCTTCCTGATTCCTAAACCATCTTCGGATTTGGGAAGGCAGACCTTTTTCCAGCTAAGGGGTCTGAGGAATCTGGAAGAATTAGAGCCTTTCCAGAGGAAGGAACAAAGAAGACTTTCAAAAGTCTTGATCATGGAGGCAGGGAGGATGAAGGTTCCTGACCAATATAGGTACAAGGATTGGAGAACCGACCTAATCAAGGTAAGCCTACTGGCAAAAGAAATAAGTCTACCTTTCCAAAGTTGAAGCTTTCCAAAGTTGAAGCTTTTTCCGGAGTTGATCAAGCAAGGGGGTACAATGGTGGGAGGACAGCCTAGTAGAGATGAGGGGGCGGCCCAAGTATTTAACCGGCAAGGAACCCCAAAAAAGGGCACTACGGCTAGCTTTAGCCTCAAGGGAAACACCGGAGAGGAAGATATTGGATTTAAGGAGATTGATTTTGAAACCTAAAAAGTCTTTAAAGGAGTGGAGGTTGATCATGATAGTGGAGATGGAAAGGGAATCGGCCTTGGAGAAGATCATGATGTCATTAGCGAAAGCCAAGTGAGAAAGCAAAAGAGACATGCATTTAGGAATGTGACAGATGAGATGAAGGTCAGTGGCCGATTGAATAGAACGGGAAGGAACCTCTAAGTGGAGGGAGAAGGGAAGGGGGGAGAGGGGGCAACCTTGACGAATGCCGTGCCCCGAGGGTAAGTATCCCGCAGGGCTATCATTCACTAAGACTGAGAAGCGGGGGGAAGATATACAAATGCGAATCCAATGGATGAATAAAAAATTCATTACCAAAGAGAAAGAAAATGGGGTGGGGAGAGAGGGAAATACCTATAAATTACAAGGCCTTGCCTTTACAAAGGGGAGGCAAATGCCTACAAGGAGGGGGGAAAAACCCCAAACAATCCCGAAACAATAAAAAAAGGGAGAGCTTGATCATGACAAGACAAAGCGAGCCTGCCACAAAGAAAGCATCCTACCAAGGAGCAGAGGGCCCAAAAAGCAATAAGGCCCAACAAATCAAGGTGGGATGTCCAGATAGAGGACATGACTTCAGATCTCCATACTAAGGGGCAGAATTTTCTCGTTGCTGGGCAAGAAATATTCCTGGCCTAGCCGCTCCTTGGGGTGGGGAAGGGAGTTTGTGTCGAGTTGGCGGTAAACATGAGCGTAGGGGCCAGGAGATGGGAGCAGATTAGGGGGTGAAAGGGAACTAACCCAAGGCTAGAAGGGCGAGCCAAGGGAGAAAGACCAGGGGATCAAGGAGAGAAAAATGGGTCAAAGGATTGGGCGGGCCAAACAAAGAGGCTGACCTAATAGTGCCAGTAAGGACAGAAAGCAAAGGGGAGGTAGAAGGGAAAGGAACTGGAGTAGAGGGGGCTCCACTCTAGGCACAAGGAGAGGGAGAGGCAAAAGGGGGGAGGGGGATCGAAGAGTTGAGGAGGGGAAAACTCCATCACATGCCATATCAACAGTTGAAGGGAACTGTTACGAGGAAGGAGTTGTACCCATCGACTGAGAGGGTGAAGCATCCTTTGCAGGCAGTGACAACACCTCGGGAGAAGGGGCAGTGGCATCGAAGGAGTGAGAAGGATCTGCCATCGAAGCCCTGCGATGGCGACTGTTTGAGTGGCTGAGAGAACCAATAGAAGGATCTGCCATTGAAACAAAGGGGGGGGGATCAAAGATGGAGTCACCTAGAGATCTTGCATGGTCACCTAGAAAGGAACCTGTGAGAGGGCGGCTCGAAGATCCATCTCCCAAAAAGCAACGATTAGAAGGTGTAACCTCGGGAACAGGGCTGAGGGCATTATCGTTCTCAGACTGGAGGGAGGAAAGCAGTTTGGACCGCCGGTGTCTGTTGCTCGATTAACCAACAGAACATACTAGAGGCCAGAGTGGCCAAAGGATGGTTCAAGGTGAGGCGGCAATGCTTGGTTCTTCCACTACTAGGAGAGAGGAGGTCAAAGTGGCCAAAGGCTGCGGCCGAGGAAGGTGGAGGAGGGTAAATCGTGGTGTGGTGGTTCAAGGTGAGGCAGTGGCCACTAGTAGAGGGGTAGGGATGGCCACTGGTAGAGGGATGTTGGTCACTGGAGGGAAGGGGTATCATTGGTGGAAGGAATGATGGCTGGTCATGGTAAGAGCCTTTGGAATACAGAACCTGGAGTCCAGCCTGAAAACCTTGCAAACTAAACAGTGGGGGGGGGCATCCAGTCATAAATGACATCTTCCTCGGAGCAAACATCCCAATCGCTCACCATAATGGAAGAGGGAAGGGGACCAGTAACAGGCACATCAATGCGGATATGGGAGTGAGCAAGGCAATTTTCCTTTTCATTTGAACTTAAAGAGAAAAGAAGCTTTCCCAGAACCAAACCAATAGTACTAAGGCCTTCCATGCACCAGAAGTGAAGAGGAAGACCGAGGGAGATCCACAAGGGAATGGAAGTGAGGTCTACCTGATTCAGCTGCAACTGGCTTCTACCCAACCCGCCATGGACCACCCTCCAGAATACGAAGCTTGTTGTGGTCATCTGAGAATTTGAATAATATATATATATATATATATAAATATATGGCCCATGAGGAAGATCTCCATATTAACTTGCAATCTCCATTGCTTTGCAAGGAAAATCTTGGCGATGGGGAAGGCAGGAAGGAGGACGGGAACCTATGAAATGACCAACTAGGGAGTTAATCCAAAGGCTAGCCCATCGTTGAGTAGTTCAGAAGGGCAGTGGGCGACTTTGGCTTCCCAATCAAGGAAGGGGCTATGAAGTGAAGGGGAAGGCCTTTGCTCGAAGGAGTAGAGGCATGGCTGATCAGAGAACTCCAAATAGGACCTTGCATGGGGGTGAGGGTAGAGATAAGGGGGGTAGGGAACAGGGGATGGGGACGATGGTAGGGTGGTGGGTGACCTGGGTGGCGACGCATGATTTTTTGAAGGTTAAATCTTATTAGTTTTCAGCATGTTATGTTTTTTTTTTTGGCAGTTGTCTTTTAGCATTCAACTCAATTGTAATCATACTTTGAAAATTTGCACAATTTGATTTTGGTTTAACGTTCTTAGGGAATTTACTGCACCAAATTCTTAAGCTGACAAATCCCTCGCAGTCAATGTACATAGAGCCTATGAGTGGTTGGTGAGTATCATTTTTTACATCAAAGTATTTGTTGGTGTAACCTACCTTCAGCTTGTTTATTTAAGTCCATCACCTTGTTAAAGGTTGTTATTTTGTTCAATAAAACTTGGCAAGTTGGCATGTATTTACCCAGCAAATATGCTTTCAGGTTTGATGCAGCAGGACATGAATTACTAGGGCTCCGATTCTTTGATCTACTAGAAACATGGTACAGCTTCAACTTGTTTTCTGTTCAAGGTCCCCCCCACCCCAAACCCCTTTTCCAGTTTTGTCCATGGAAACATAATTTGAGAGCTACAAGTAGCTAGAGTCTATCACCCAACGTGGTTTAAGATCGACTACTTCTGACCATTGGTACATATTTTACTACCTCACACCATTACAGTTTTATTGGTTAAAATTGATGATTTTGATAAACAAAATCTAATTTGTTATCGTGAAAACACTTTTTTTTTTCTTTAATTCAGTAATATAAGGGGTTATCACAACCATTAGTAGGGCTTAATGTTAGAGGTCTTTGCCTTCTATTAAATGTTTTCACGTGTAGGTCATGTTTTTTCTAAGGTGAACCACTGATTATCAGTATTTTTCAAATTATGTTTTTCAATTTAGATGTGTAAATCTAATGTAGAAACAATAAGAAAGCTCCCTTTTATTCATATATCCTCATTTGATTGTTACTAGTGAGAATCATAGTTGTCTGGGCACTCCCTCGGCATCTAGGCTCTTTCTCGAGTCCAAGGCAACAACACACCTTGCTTTCACAATTTGATTTATGTTTATTGTTTTTGTTTTTTTATGAATATGCTTATGTGAGAGACTTTCGAACCTACTAGAGAATGTGTGTGTGTGTGTGTGTGTGTGTGTGTGTGTGTGTGTGTGTGTGAGAGAGAGAGAGAGAGAGAGAGAGAGAGAGAGAGAGAGAGAGAGAGAGAGAGAGAGAGAAAGATAGACATGTGAGGGAGAGAAAGGGAGGTTACGTGAATAGGTTAATTAATATCTCATGCCTCCCTATTTATTCAATTGATTCAAAATGAAGAGGACATAAATGCCCTTAAACATAAGAATACATGTAGAGTGTTGGGAATTAGCATCGGGATTAGCATCAATTCCAGGACCCGATAGGGGCCTTTTGGTCCTATCGGGTCCATAGTTTGGTCCTTTAGGGTTGCGGCTTAAGTGAGGGGCTTTTATGTATTTTCTTCTTTTGTTTTAAGCAATATATATGCACTATATTGGCCTGCGATCAGAGTCTATTCTAGACTGATCGCAGGCTGCTCTGTTTCTGGACAGCTTTCGGTCTCTCCTTCTCTCTTCTTCTTCTTCTCTTCTCTTCTCTTCTTCTTCTCATTTCTGGTTCTGGTTACATCTAATTAATATTGCAACATGGTATCAGAGGAGGTTTAATCAAATCGATTGGTCCAAACAAACCTATCGCTGCTGATTTCAACCTAGCGATAAACTTCCTTGGTGTGCAGCTGGCTTCTTTGCTGCAATTACTATGACCTAATTAATATGAAGTGACCTACAATACATGTAAGTCATCTTCCATACTGCTGCTATCGGTTTTATGCTGGTTCTTACTGTTTAAGAAAGCCGCTGGACTTGTTCTCCTCTACCAATGGCTGCTACTGCTACTTCATCATCGATGGCTGCTACTACTACTTTGTACTTTTTATATACTTGCTGCTGAAAGTTGCTGCTGCCTACTGTGTTTTTGTGTTTTTTGTCCATGCGATTAGCCTTCTTGCAGAATTTTTTGTTCTCCTATCAAAGGCTAATTCGACACTACTGCTGCTCCCATCGGCTGGTTATTTTTTGTTGAGCTTTGTGGTGTTCGATTGCTTACTGCTGCTGTTTTTCCTACTTGGTGGGTAATTATTATTTGATTCTCATGGCTGAGATCAAAGTCCCTACCCCTACTACTACTACCTCTTCTACCTCGGACAATGTTAATGTGCAGATTACATCTATCAAGCTTAAGGGAAGCTCGAATTACCTTCTTTGGGCTCAGTCAGTCTAGGTATATCTGATGGCTAAGGACAAGCTTGATTACACCATCTCTAATTCTCCCAAAGAATCTGAAACTGGTTATGCTCAATCGCAGAAAGAGAATGCATTAATTTTAATTTGGTTATGGAACAGTATGGAACCCGATGTCGCTGCCAATGTTATGTTTCATTCTACTGCCAAGGGAGTGTGGAATGATTTGAAGGAGACCTACTCTCAGGAGAAGAATATGACCCGTATCTATGATATTTATGAAAAACTATTTCAGTATCGCCAGTCAGACAAGCCACTTGCAGGATACTACAGTGCTTTCAGGGATATAGTTGAAGAATTTAATGTCTTTCAACCCTTGATCACTGACATTGACAAATTGAAGGCTCAGTGTAACGAGTTCTTCGTCTCCAAATTCTTGGCTGGTATGAACAATGACCTGAAGGCAGTGAAGGGTCACTTACTTGCAGGAGATACTGTGCCTACTTTGAATGATACATACTCACGCCTGCAGCGCATTACCTCTTCCACCAAACCTGATCAGTCTTCCAAAGACAATTCTGCCTTCCATGCCAACCGTGGACGTGGTCGCGGTCATGGGGGTGGTCGTGGATCGGTTGGTCGAGGATCTGGTGGACAGCCCTCTGAGCGTACTGCATGCCAATGTACTTTTTGTGGAAAGCCCAACCATACTGTGGAGACTTGTTGGGAAAAGCATGGCAAACTAGAGTGGACAACACAGTTAGCTAATCATGCAGTGTATGATGATGGTACGAACACAATGGCTCCAGTTGCCACTAAACCAACACCTTCTTTAGGAGATTCAGCTACCAGTCTGCTATTACATCTACTGGTGCATCCACATCCGTTGCTTCCCTAGCCCACACAGGTACCTCAGCCCTCCTTACTACATCTACCCCCTGGATCATTGATTCAGGTGCTTCTGCCCACATGACCGGTATGTCATCATTTATAAAGGATTTTTCTACTAGTTCCAGTTCTAACTCAGTGATTCTTGCTAATGGTGTTTCAACACCAGTTCTAGGTCACGGTTCTATCTCACCTACCTCATCCATAAACCTATCCTATGTCTTACATGTTCCTCAATTTCCATTAAGTCTTCTCTCTGTGAGTCAATTAACTAGTTCGTTAAATTGCTCAGTAACATTCTTTCCTTCTTATTGTGTCTTTCAGGATCTTCACACGAGGAAGACGATTGGTGGAGGGCGTGAAAAGAATGGATTATATTACCTCAACAGTGGCTGTCCTACCTCTTCTGCTGCTGCTACGGCTATTGGGGACATCACTCCTTTGCAATGGCATTGTTGTTTAGGTCATTTGTCGCTTTCTAAGTCATAGCTTTTATTTCCTAGTTTCAAGTCTACTCTTAGATTAGAGTGAGGCTTGTGAGTTGGGGAAACATCACCGTGTGCCATTCCCATCTCGCTCTGTGTCTCGTAATCCGTATTTATTTTCTTTAGTCCATTATGATGTATGGGGTCCTTGGAGAGTCAGTAATAGATTTGGGTTTCAGTATTTTGTGACTTTTGTGGATGATCATTCGCGCCTTATATGACTTTACATGTTAAAGGACAGGTCTGAATTTTTACATGTATTTACAAAATTCCATAATGAAATAAAGATTCAGTTTGACATTCCTATTAAAATCTTTGGCTTTGATAATGCTTTAGAATATGCTCAAACTGATACTTCTGATTTTTGTGATACTCATGGGATGATCCACTAAACTAGTTGTGCCTATACTCCATAGCAAAATGGAGTAGCAGAGCACAAAAATCGGCACCTCCTTGAGGTTGCCCGAGCTATGATACTGCATATGCATGTTCCCAAGCATTTTTGGTGTGATGGTGTCTTAACTGCATGTCCTTTGATTAACCGCATGCCATCCTCTGTTTTTCCCAACAAATCTCCCTTCTCTGTTATGTTCCTTAATTTACTGACTTTTCCTGCTCCTCCTCGAGGTTTTGGGTGTGTGTGCTTTGTTTATAATTTGCATATGCAGGTTGATAAGTTGTCTCCTAGGTCTACTAAATGTATTTTTTTGGGCTATTCTCGTACTCAGAAAGGGTATAAGTGTTATGACCCTACTTCACACAGGAACTTTGTCAGTGCCAATGGGACCTTCTTTGAAGGTACTTCATTCTACCCCCTCCAGTGCCCTCGTCTAGTGTAGAGTGGTTTTCTCCATCTCCTCCACCCATACCCTCCCTTATACCCTTCCCTGATGCTACTGGTGCTAGTGACTCCCCCTCTACAGGTTTATCAGCGCAGGAAGAAGATTGGACAGCCAAGTGGTGAGGTAAATACCCCAGATGCTTCACTCCTTCCACTGCCGGCTTCCTCAAGTGAAGCTCCTCTTCCTCCTCCGTCTGATGACTTACCAATTGCGCACAAGAAAGGTACTCATTCTTGCACTCACAAATCTATGGTTGTGTATCCTATTGATAAATTTGTGTCTTTATCTCATCTTCGCTCCCTATTCCCCATACCTATACTAAGGCCTTCCGTATCCCTGGATGGAAGGCTACCATGGATGTAGAAATAGATGCCCTTTTGAGTCGTGGTACCTAGAGTCTGGTAGATTTACCTCCTGGTAAGGATTTGGTGAAGTGTTGCTGGGTGTATACTGTTAAGTATCATTCTGATGGCTCTGTTGAGAGGTTGAAGGCCCGTCTGGTTGCTAAGGGGTATACTCAGACATATGGTGTTGATTACTTTATGACCTTCCAGGTTGTTAGACTGAATTCTGTTTGTCTTCTTATTTTTCTTGCTGTCAACTTTGATTGGCCCTTGTTTCAGTTGGACATCAAGAATGCCTTCTTGTATGGTGATCTACAGGAAGAGATGTATATGGGGCAACCTCCGGGGTATGTTGCTCAGGGGGAGAGTACAAGTCATGTGTGTCACTTACACCATGGTTTAAAGTATCTCCAATACCGATACAATACCCTCCGATACGTATCTTAAATTTAGCCGACCGATACGATACACACCGATACGATACATGAAATTTTTAAAATCTTTTTGTATCGATATATATATATATATATCCTACGATACATACTGATATGCATCAATACACCATCAATACACATCGATACAATACGATAGGCACCGATACAACTCTATGAAAAATATAAAATCGAGGTGAATTGTACGTTTCAGTATGTATCGGTACATATCGGTATGTATCGATCGATACGTATCGGTATGTACCGATACAGTGCGCTACGGTTATATAATGGCCAAGATGGGTAATTTTTTAAAAAAGCACGATTTTTTGAGGGGTTTTTGTTCCAAAGTTGTTGTCAGCCATATTTCTCTCTAACTAAAGTGGAAATCAAGGTTGGGAACAAGGATTTTACATATATGGGACAACTACAAACCTTGAATTCTTAGTGCGATACACTCAATTTAGTGTTTATGGATAATACATGTTATCAATAGCCTTTTTTAACAAATTCTTTATGCAAAAGTGTTTAAAAAAATGTTTCCTATCCATTTATGTGTATCTTTAGCGTATCTCCGATGCGATACCCTCCAATACGTATCTTCATTTTGGCCAACCGATACGGCGACCGATACCGATACTTTAATCCTTAACTTACACAAGGCTATATATGGGCTGAAACAGTCTCCTCGGGCATGGTTTGACAAGTTCAATGCTACCATAGTTACTTGTGATTTTTCTCAGTGTTATTCTGATCATTCTGTGTTTGTTTGTCGCAGAGGTGATAAGTTGGTTGTCTTGGTTGTATATGTTGATGATATTTTTCTGACTGGTAATGATGAGGCAGGAATTTCTGAAGTAAAAGATCATCTCCAACATCATTTTCAGACAAAGGATCTAGGCCAACTTCATTATTTCCTTGGGATTGAGGTAATCTACTGCAAGAAAGGGATCAGTCAGTCTCAAAGGAAGTATGTGATGGATCTTCTATCTGATATTGGGATGCTTGCATCCAAACCCGTTGATATTCCTATGAACCCTCACCAAAAGTTTGGTGTGGATGATGGTGAACCTCTCCAGGATGTGCATCAATACAAGAGCTTGATTGGCAAGTTAATTTACCTCACTATGACTCGTCCTGACATTTCCTGTTGGGGTCCTTAGTCAGTTTATGTAGACTCCTCAGAAAGCACATTAGGATGCTGTTGTTCGTGTTCTTTGTTAACTAAAAGGTGTTCTTGGAAAAGAGTTGATTTATCGTCCGAATCGGCATATGAAACTAGCGGGGTATTCTGATGCTGATTGGGCTGGCTCTGCTAGTGATCGGAGATCTACCACTGTATATTGTAGTTTTGTTGGAGGTAATCTTGTTACGTGGCACAGCAAGAAGCATACTACTATTGCCCGGTCCAGTGCAGAAGCTGAGTACAAAGCCATAACTCATACCACTGCTGAGTTGATGTGGCTGCGGTTGTTACTTTTGGAGCTGGGGTTTCCAATAACCAAGCCAATGAAAATGTATTATGACAACCAAGCTACGGTTTATATTGCTAGTAATCCGGTCTTCCATGAGAGAACCAAACACATAGAAGTGGACTGCCATTTTGGTTGAGATGCTATTCTGAAGAGGCTGATTGAAACTCCTTTTGTTCCTTCATTGGATCAGTTAGCTGACATGTTCACTGAGTTCTTGTTTGCCCCTACTATTCGCAATGGTTGTACCAAGCTGAGCATGGGTGATGTGTATGCTCTAGCTTGAGGGGGAGTGTTGGGAATTAGCATCAATTCCAGAATCCCGATAAGGGATTAGCATCAATTCCAGGACCCGATAGGGGCCTTTTGGTCCTATCGGGCCCCTATCGGGTCCATATTTTGGTCCTTTAGGGTTGCGGCTTAAGTGAGGGGATTTTATGTATTTTCTTCTTTTGTTTTAAGCAATATATATATACACTATATTGACCTGCGATCAGTCCAGCTGCTCTGTTTCTGGACAGCTTTCGGTCTCTCCTTCTCTTCTTCTTCTCGTTTCTGGTTCTGATTACATCTAATTAATATTGCAACATAGAGAAACCCTAATTGCCGGAAAGTACTAAGCTTCCCTTGCTAATAACACCAGCACTCCTCCTTAAGATGGAGCATTCAGATCAAATAAACCCAGGTTGCCAACGATCAAGTGGAAGTGTGCAATGTAGGGGCTCTAGTGAAAATGTATACTAGCTGATCATCGGACCAAACAAAAGTAGTAGAAATCACATGGGAAATAATCTTCTCGTGAACAAAATGGCAATCTACCTCTATGTGCTTCATCCTCTCATGAAACACTATGCATTGCGGCAATCATGATGGCTGCTTGATTGTTGCAATGGAGAGGCAAGAAGAGACAATGATGCTAACAGATTTCGGAGCCACTTTAACTCACAAATGGCATGGGCCATCAGGCGATACTCAGCTTCAGTAGATGATTGAGCAACAACAACTATATTTTACTCTTCCAAGTGATAAGGTTACCCCCAACGAACATACAACAGCCAGAGATGGACCGGCAATCACCAGCCCAATCTACATCACAATATCTATGAATATCAAAGGTAGTCGTGATTAAGGTAGAACAACACCTATCGTGGAGATTGTGTGAGACAATGAAGGACCCGAAGCGTTGAATTATATGGACACAAGGAATCTGCATAAAATGACTAATCACACCGGCAACATGTGAAATGTTCGGCCAAGTAACAATGAGTTACAAAAGCTTGCAACTAGTGTCTGATAAGTCCTTTTCTTGTGCAATGGAGGAGGGATAGTATCATGCGGATGATTCGCCTTAATTGGAGTGGAATTAGGCTTCATCCAGAAGGTCAAGAACATACTTCCTCTGGGAGATGGAAATGCCCTTAGCAGAGTGGGCAACTTCAATGCCCAAAAAATACTTAAAGGATCCCAAATCTTTAACATCAACTTACTCTCCAAAAAGGATTTTGTCTTCATGATGTGCTCAGGATCATCTCTAGTTAAGATTATTTCATCAACATAAACCAGAAGCACTGTAGTACTACATGCTGCCTGACAGAAAATACCAAATAATCAAAAGCATTGCGCTGAAAGCCGAACTAAAACAAAGCATCACTGAGCTTCTCAAACAATTAACAGGGTGATTGCTTGAGTCCATAAATTGCCTCATGTAAGACAACCATAGCCAGCAGGAACATCAATGTAATATCTTAGGGAAAGATCATTATTAATCTCCTCTTGTAAATGACGGTCTAGGAAGGCATTCTTCACATCTAACTGATAGAACTGCCATGACTTTTGGATAGCAATAGACAAAAGTACTCGAACTGGGTTGAGTTTCGCAACTAGAAGAAATGTCTCTTGTTAATCAACACTTGCAATTTGGGTAAAGCCTGTGCAACCAACCGAGCTTTATACCTTTCTATTGAGCCGTTAAGCAATGTTTTACAGTGAACACCCTCCAGCAGCCAACAATATTGCTAGTATCAGGCACTGAATAATAGACCATGTCAAGGATTAAAGTATCGGTGTCGGTCACTATATCAGTTGCCGTATCAGTTAGGTAAATTTAAGATACGTATCGAAAGGTATCGTATTGTATCGGAGAAATGCTAAGATATGCTAAAGATCAATGATTAAAGTTTTATTTATTTATTTATTTATTTTCATTACCAAAAAGAAGAATATACAAGGGAGAGGGGGGGAGGGACCATATGCCCGAAGAACAAAACTAAACAAACAAACTATCAAGCCTTGGCACAACACCTCAAGAGGCCCCAACAAACTAGACTAGCCTAGGGAGGGGGGATAGGGGAAATGATAGAAGGCAGAAGACCCCAGGAGACAACAATGAGCCTATTCCTTAGGTTGTTTCGGATGGTGTAATGACAATGGGATCTCATCTTGGAGGTGACATCAATCAAGATGGCTTTCCAAATCATGTCAAATGAGCGAAAGTTGGAAGTCCATCTATGAACTCTCCATCCAAATATGGTTGATGGTGGCACAAACAGCAAGCTTCCCTTCTTTAGATCCTTGAAGTACAGGCGAAGGTCATTTCGATCCAAATCCATTCTTTAGCAAGGGGGAGGATGGTCTTCTGGAAGGCCAACACTTAAGGGGCACTCACTTCTAGACAGGGGTAAAGGGACAGGAGAATAATAGGTGATTGACATCCTCATTTCCATCCTTGCATAGACAACAAGAAGGGAGAATAGGATTGTGGTGGTAAATGAGGAAAGATTGCGTAGGAAAACAGTTGGAGATCGCACGCCAGGCCGTAAAGCTGTGGCGGGGGATGTGGCCTTTGAACCAAATGATGTTCCACCAAGGGGCTAGAGGCCCTTTGGATCTGATAAAGTCCCAAACAGAGGCAAAGGTGAAGGATCCAGTGGCAGATGGGATCCATATAATCTTGTCCTCTCTGCCCCTATGACCCGGGGTGTGGGGAGGGAGGGAGGACCACAGATCAAGGAGGGGGGGAGAGGAAGGAGGGACCATCCATTATCAGAGGTGATGGAGGCAATAGTGGCAGGTCGGCCTAGACCAGAGGAGTAGATGGACCTTGGGGAGATTAACGTGTGGAGGATACCTGATAGGTGCCAGGGGTCAAACCAGAGGGAGGTCAAAGGCACCATTGCAAACACAGGAGGAGACGGATTTCAAAGCTAGAGGTCTCAACTCAAGGATCTTCTTGCAAACCCAGGATGCGTCCTTGGGAGAGGGAGCCGACTAGAGAGTGTCAGTCTTAAGGAGAGAGGAATAGACCAAGAGAGCCAAATGTTGTGCTTCGAAGCAATCTTTCAAATGAGTTTGATGATTCCCACGGAGCTGGCTTCCTTGATTCTTCTCACCTTGAGCCCTCCCTCAGGAATGGCAAGACAGGCCTTGGCCAGGGGAGAGGGTGAAGAAATTTAGAAGAATCATTTTCTTTCCAAAGAAAGGAGCAGAAGATCTTCTCCATAGCCATGACAGAAGAAGCAGGAAGAGCGAAAACTCCAGACCAGAAGAAGGATTGAAGCACATATCTGATCAAGGCGAGGTGGCCTACATATGATAGAAGCTTACCCTTCCAAAGTTGGAGCTTTTTCCTCAAGAGATCGAGCATAGGGGAACAATGATGGGTGGTAAGCGTGGAAGATATGAGGGGCAGACCCAAGTATTTAACAGGAAGAGAGCCTAGGGATTAAAGTATTAGTGTCGGTTGTCATATTGGTCGGATAAATTTAAGATATCTATCAAAGGGTATCGTATCGTTTCGGAGATGCTTTAAACCATGCCTTTTTACTCAAGCAAGCAATGGAATAGTGTTCTTCAAGAATGTAGAGGCCACTTTGCTTATGACCACCACCAATCCTCTTCCCCATCATTAGGTCCTAAAAGATGCAATAAGATGGGAAAAGAAATTATACTACAGTTATGTTGTTTGTTAAACTGGTTAATAGATAATAAATTTGTAGGAAATGGTGGAACATGAATAACAGATGAAAGAGGAAATGAAGAGGATAAATGATAAGTACCCTTCCCGGTGACCATAGAAATGAACCAATCAGAAAATTTAAAAAACCCCCCCCCCCAAAAAAAAAAGAAAAAACAGAAACAGAAACTAATGAAGAAAATCCCTCATGCTTACCTGCCATTTGATCAGTGGCTCCTGAGTCTATAACCTAGAAGTTAGAAGGAACAGAGTGGGAATGATTAACTGATGCATGGGTTGTAATACCTGGGATGATGCGAGTATTCTGTTCTGCAGAGAGGTTTTCGGAGGACAACTGATTAGATAACTCCTCGGGCACGATCACAGGGGTCAACAGAAGCACCACTTTCATTCGGAACAGGCTCCCCCTCAATTGAAGCCAGGTTTGCACTTTGTTGCTTAAATTTGGCTGGTTTTAGATATGAATAAACAATCCAGAAATGATCTTTAGTGTTCTGCACTTCAAAGGTTCTCTTCTTCCTCAATGAAGTGACGATTCTGAACTTTGTTCTGACAAGTGCATGATTTTATACCTTTATAGCCAGCAGCTAAGGCAGAGTTATCTTCTCCAGCCTGTTTGGACATAGAGGCGCGAGAAGCCTCCCATCTAATATAGTTAGAGACAGTCAAGTGTTGGAAGGCTGTCCTTAGCAAGAACTTGGACACTCTGCAACTCAAAGGTAGAGAGAAGTCCAGAAATAAATTCGAACACAAGTTGCTGCTCCATTCTGTTCCTAATGAATAAATGGTGAGCGGTTGGTAGTGATCCAACTCCTTCCACTTCTGTGTGAGATGGCTGAAATAGTCTTCAACAGACAAACTCTTAAGACCCATAACCACATGTTCTTGCTGAAGATGATAAATCCAAGCATTGTCATGTTTTTGGGAATAAGTTTTCTGAACCGACTCCCAAATGTCCTTGGCTGTCCTTATAAAAAATAATTATGGCTGATAGAAGATATCCATGGAGGTGGGATGAACATTTTTGTGGCGTCCTAAATGGAGACAACTCTAGGAGGAGTGGAGTGAATACCCATCATGTTGTACGCATCATAATATGTACGAAAGATAGGTGTGACTGAGGTTAAGGAAGCCCTAAGGAAGATGAAAGTAGGTAAGACAACAGGCCTGGATGAGGTCGCAATTGAAGTGTGGATGAGTTTGGGACTATGTGGGATTGCCTAGCCTAGCTAACCAAGTTGTTTAACATGATTTTGAGCGCCAGAAATATGCCAGATGACTGGAGAAGTATTATGGTCCCCATTTACAAAAATAAAAGCGATATCCAGAGCTGCAATGACTATAAAGGCATAAAGCTTTTGAGCCATACTATGAAACTAGAGGAGAAAGTAATCGAAATCTGCATAAGAAGAGAAACTAGTATATCAGGGAACCAATTCTGTTTTATGTCTAGGAGATCCACTACGGAAGTGATTTGCCTATTGCGAAGGCTGATGGAAAAATCTAGAACCTACAAGAAGGATCTTCATATGGTCTGCATCGACCTAAAAAAGGCCTACAGGCTACGACCAAGTTCCTAGAGAGTTAATCTGGCATGCATTGGAGAAGAAAGGGGTATCAAGTAAATACATGGATATAATTACGGCAAGGTTTAAGATCTCGATCTCACCCCTAATATCGCTAAACCAAAAAGGAGGGATTTGGCGAGATCTTGCCAAGATATTGCATTTTTTTCCCCGGTCAACTCAGTGGTTGGTCTCGATGGCCATATGGTCTTTGTAGCCTCTGAAACTTGCAATTTACCCTATTTTAGGCCTTCAAAACAGTGGAAACATCAGTTTTTTTTTTTTAAATCTAACCTAAATTGGTACTTTGTACTCTATGTAAGTAGTCTCCAACTCTTCAGACCCTAGGCTAGTAGTATACTCTATTCCACAATCCACATTCCACACATGACACAACATCTAATACTTTTAGACATTAGAACAGAATCAATTTAAGAAGTGTAAATAATTATAAGAATTTAAAATACATCATAGATAATTACTTAATTGTTTAACATTTAACTTTGATGACTGATTAGTGATGACTGATGACTGATGACTGATGACTGATGACTCACATTCACATATGTTGAAATGACATATGATAAGCCACATAACTACATAGGTACAATACATATTACATAACACATGTAGATATATTACATGTAGTGTAGGAATGAAGTTTGGCAAGCAAAAGCACCAAAATCCATTCAACAAAGTGTTTTTTCTTCAAAGTGTAGCGAGAGAGGCTAGTTCTAGGTTCTCAACAAGATGGTTCGAGATATAGTTGATTTTGTCATTTCTTATCATCTTATGTTGGAAAATCCAAAAAGAGAGATATTAGCGAGATCTCGCGGCCGAGATCTTAAACCATGATTTTAAGGACATGTATGAGGGTGTGGTGAGCAGTGTGAGATCAGTGGGAGGTCAAGGTAGTGAATTTCCCAATTACAATAGGTTACATTAACGATTCACTTTAATAAGCCCTTATTTGTTTACACTTACAATAGATGACTGAACCAAGGACTTTCAAGGAGAGATTCTGTGGTGTATGTTTTTTGTAAATGATATTGTTCTGGTAGCTGAGACAGTGGTTGAGATTAATGATAAGTTGGAGTTATGGAGATCTACCTTGGAATCAAGAAGTCTTAAGATATTCTCTTCCTATTTAATGCATTTATTATTCATAAAAAAATTAAAAAAATAAGAGGTCTTAAGATAAGTAAAATGAAGACGGGGTATATGAAGTGTCACTTTTGTCGCTCAAGGACTAATAACGAAGTGGTGAAACTTGACGAGAGAGATCCCACAATGCGATTTTTTTAGATATCTGGGGTCAATCATAAACAAGGAAGGTGAGATACATGATATATCCATAGAATTAATGTAGGATGGATGAAGTGGAGAGGTGCACTTGTAGTGTTTGTGGGATCAACATATTCCTCTAAATTAAAGGAAATTTTTTCAGGATAGTTGTAATACCGGTTATGATGTATGGGCTGGAATGCTGGGCAGTCAAGAAGCGTAATATAGATGAGTTGAGTGTGGTAGAGATGAGGATATTGAGATGGATGTGCAACAAATTTAGGAGAGACAAAGTGAGGAATGACTGGGTTAGAGCTGATCTGGGAGTTGCCCCGATTCCGGATCAGCTTCAAAAATGTCGTTTAAGGCGGTTTGGACATGTCCAATGGAGGCCTTGGGATGCTGCTGTGTGGAGGTATGATCAGATTCAGATGGATGAAGCTAAAAGGGCTAGGGGCAGACCTAAGGTGACCATTGATGAGTTGATAAGGAAAGACATGCAGAGGCTAGGCCTTGATCGTAGTATGACATCAAACAAAGTTGTTTGGAGGACAAAGATCCATATTGCGGATCTTTTGTAGTTGGGATGTCCCGGAGGTGTTGCTTTGTTTTTTTTTCTATTCTTTCTCTTTTTCCCTCCTCTTTCTTTTTCTTTTTCGTTTCCCCCTCTCGCAAATCCATGTGGCCGATCCCATTTACTTGGGAAAAGGCTAAGTTGTTGTTGTTGCAGAATATATCCATGGAATGAAGTAACCATCCCATCACTATAAGATTAAGACTATCCCACTCATCAAGGAAGAATCCCCTTCTTTTGTCTCCTTCACCTTGCCATTTATAGCCCAACTGGGTCGGGTAACAGCGTCGTTAAGTTTTTCAGGTTGTGCGAAGTTTCTTCATGGTGGTTTTAGGTATTATGCGGGATCTATTGAGATCAATTCATATGTTCTTTTTCACATGGACTGCTGCCTCTTTGCCCGTGAGGCTACTGCTCATGAAAGATGATTGGAACCTATGGAATGAGAGAAATAGGCAAGTGCTTCACAGGTCACAGTGGGTGTTGCCTCTATGTTCTCTCTTTTCTCCATAAATCCAGTTATTTTCTTATAAAAAAAAGGAAAAATAATTGGCAGCTGCAGGTACTAGTAAAATATGCTTTTAACCTTAAGAGATGGCTCCAAATCTCTATCCTTTTGTCAGATTTGGGATTCCAACTCCCTTAAAGTTTTGATCAAAGCTTCTAGGTTTTCCATTAGATGTCACTACTCCCCAAGGAACAGGCATCTTATTGTCTCCTAGGGCCTCTCTCCCTCATTGTGTGGCCCCTTCTCTTGAGGGGTTTGCTTTTCCCTTGTATATTGCTTTGTATGTTCTTCTCACCCCTTTTAGAACTCCCCTTGTTTTCTCTTTTGGTAATGAATTTTTATTCACCAAAAAAAAAAAAAATCATTTAAAGACAGTTGGGGTCCCATCCTACAGTGCAGATTGTGTATCCATGTATTGGATTTTTTTTTTTATTATTATTATTATTATTATTTTTTTTTTTGCCAATTGGGGAATGCTAATAACTATGTCTTTCACATGTATAGTTATTTTCACATTCTCACATAGCCATGAAATACAATTTACCTCTCTCTACAGATTAAATAAATGATATGCCTATATCAAAAGCAAGTATTCTGATTTTAGATTCTCTTAAACTGTTTCAACAGTATTTTTTTTCCTTGGTTGAGTTCATAATATGCCATTATATTAGCTAGTCCATGTATTATTTCTAAATGATGAAAAATCTTCACAGTATTCACTGATTAATGAGCAAACGTTGGATTTTTTTTTCTAATTAAGAGTGTTAAATGATTCCTTTTGTTTTTTTTGTTTTCCCTGATAATTTGTTAATCACTTCACTTCTAATGAAAAATCTTACCATTCCTCACTTATTTATGCCTCCAGCTTGTTTTGAAATCCAGTCGTGTCTTTGTGACACAAACTGGAATATCCATCATTGCACTGTCCAGAGCTTGATGGAAATCTTTGATCCATAATGTTGCTCCTGTTACGGTTTGTTCATGAGTGTGTTCAACTAAATAAAATCCTGTTTTTCAGTGTAGGACCCGTTGGAATGGCTTGCTTGGACTCTCTATTAACTTTCATTATTTTGAATAAATTAGAGCTTGCTTTGAAGGTTCTTAAAAGTCTGGTATGCTTCGTGACCAAGTGACACAGTATTTCTCTCTTTTTTTGGTAGGGTAAAGCACAATCACCCGTTATATATTCTTAAAATGTAATATATATGATTATACTTGTTAAATTTATGTAACAGAGAAAGATTAATGATCAAAAAGAAAAGTTATATATTGGTGGATAACCTTCGCAATGCCATAACTGATTGTTTTCTTGGGTTCAGTTGGATGCAAGATGCTTGGAAGACTTGCAAACATTGGATGTTGCTTTGGGTCCTACGAGCTCCTTGCCTTTGTTGGGATGGTCATCCTATAAGCAGATGGTAAGAAGGTCCAAATTTGAAATGCTTTTAGAACATTGGTTCCGATCACTTTTGAATAAATAAAAAATTTTCAATAGAGAATGAGGAAAGAGAATATTGCCAATAACGTAGGAAGGTAGTCAGCAAGAAACCAGAGTTTTCTTCTAAAAACAAAGAAAAGAATTGAAGTAGAAATAATTTTATTGCTGAAAATTCAGAACTATAGAACTAAGTATCCTGAGCAGGGTACCTGACGTTATTTAGAACTGGAATTCTGAAATTCTGAATAGAATTCAAACTTATTCAAAAAGACAACTTAGGACCCTACTAATTTATTTATAAACCAAGTAATTTTAATAGGATTAGGAAATAAAGTAGATAAAAGTATGGCCAAGTATTGATATGTTGGATGGGCTAATGACTTGTGTCAAATATAACACCAGCCCTCTTTATTTATAATAACGGAGAGAAAGTTTTAGAATTACAAGGACCATTAAACCCCTTAAGGATCTAAGGACCTGTTTGGAATTTGACACTTCCCCTAAAACCCATTTTTGCAACACTCCCTTTCAAACTAGTGCATAGATATCACATAGGCCCAACTTGTAGATAATAGGATGAAACATCTTACTACTAAGACCTTTAGTAAATACATCAACTAGTTGTTCACTACTAGGAACAAAAGGTACAATGGTAAGACCCATATCCAGCTTCTCTTTGAAAAAGTGTCAATCGATCTTCGCATGTTTGGTTCAATCATGCTGGACAAAGTTTTGAGTAACACTAATAGCAGATTTGTTGTCACAAAAGAGCTTCATAGGAAGGGTAGCAAGGATAGCCAGATCTGTGAAAAGACCATGAAGTGAGCTCACAAATGTCATGAGCCATAGCAGCACTTGAACGGGCAACCACGTCTTGCTTCTTGCTTCGACATGTAACAAAGTTATCACTAACAGGGGAACCTACCCAATTAGCATCCGTGAAGGCCTCCACCCTAAGGTGATCATGAGGCAAAAAAAGGATGCCACATCCTAGGGCAAATTTCAAGTATCGGAGAATACACAACCCAACTTCCATATGAGTCGAGTAGGGATCATGTATGTACTGTCTAACCAAGTTGACGGAAAATGCTATGTCAGGGCGTGTATGAGAAAGATAGATTAAACGCCCCACTAATCTTTGATATTTGCCTTTATCCACAGTCACCTTCCTTGCTACTCAGGTGTTCGTTAGCTTCAATAGGAGTGTCTGTCGGCCTATAACCCAACATGCCTGTCTAAGAAAGAAGATCAAGCACACACTTCCTGATGCAGATAAGTCACTTAATGGGCTTATTTTATTGCAAATAAACCTTAGGTTCAGTTATGTATGTGTTGGGCCTTTGATCTCATGGGTTTTCTTTGTAATAGGCCACTTTAATGGGTCTAAAATAGGGGTAGAAAGTAGGAAAACGGGATTTAATTCATTAGTTTAGTTAGAGTCCTATTTTGGGTCTATTTCTTTATTATTTCAGTTTTCTAGTCAGCTTAGGCTTCCCAATTAGTTAGGGATTGGGTTAGGCCTTTCTTTTTTAGTGTTTGAGTCAGTTTTGAGTCTTCTATATAAGTTTGTAAGGGGCTACATTATTAAACACAAATTTATTAATGAAAAAAAAAAAAATAGATGGCTTATGTTGTTGTGTTGTGGGATGTAGTTAGGTGAGATGCCCATTCACTAGTTCTTCTTCCCCTTTCTCAACCCTTCATTGAATTCTCTTTCTTTTCTTATTTTCTCTTTATTTGTTTGCTATGAGAGAAGGCTTAAGAGCTAGAACCAAGCCTGTTGAAGGACATCTTCTCTATTCAGCCAGAATTTCATATCCTACCTAGGATTGGATCACTTATGAACCAATCTTACATTGAGTGGTATCAGAGCTATGGCTGAAAAGAGCTCCAACCAATGCTCACTGGAGGATGTGATGAAATCCCTCCAACGGCTGAACACAAGGATGGATACTATGGGCCTAAAGTTCGAAGAATTGAAGGAGGCTAATGCCGCCCAATCTAATGCTCAACCACGTTATTTTTGTGGGGAATTCCTTGAATGGGTAAATGAATTGGACGTGTACTTTAACCACTACAACTTGGCAGATGCAATGACTTCGATATGCTTGCTCCTAAATAAGTGATTGTGTTTGAATACAATGGAGAGGGCATGAAAGGCAACTTCATGCTCAAGGGCGTGAGCCTAGAACTTAGGACGAGATGCAGTACGAGTTGACGGGCATATACCTATCTAAGTATGAATGAAGATTGTACTTCCTTTCACCATATTTTCTAAAGCCACCCACAATTGACAATAGCATGAAGAAATCATCGGCCTCTATTGCACAACGCATTGCAAAGGAACAACATGAGAGGACACCTCCAACCAAGGAACTAGAGTAAAAAATTGAGGTTAATGTTGAAGAAATTTCAGCAATTCCTATTGTCAAGGAAGAGCTAGTCATTGATGTTCCCATCAAGGAGACTCATATGGAAGAATTCGAAAGCAACAAGGTTGCCACAATGGACAATGAGGTTGAGATTGAGGAACTTGACACTCCAACAACTGTGATGATTGTGAACAACTAAGAGGAAGATCCTAAGGAGCTTGAGATTGAAATTGTGGAGGTCAAGAATACAGTGGTTGAAAGCATTCATGTGGATGATCCCATACAAAATTCGAAATCTCGTTTCATTTAGGTGGGTTCAGAATCACCAACTCGTCGAGATCGATCTCGCCGAGTTGGTGTAATTTTTTTTTTTTTTTACTCAGCTAATTGTTTCAATGGTCAAACGGCCATATTTTAACCTGAAACTTGGTGGATAGCTTGTTTTAAGGTTAATAAACATGCTTGGAACATAAATTTGCAAAAATATTAGAACATGATATTATTTTAATTTTTTTCTTACATAAAATTATTTTTTAATCAATTTTAGGAAATATTTTCATGACAATACAACAAAATCAAATATGGTATAACATAACAAGCATCATGTGTGCTTCATAACACTTTAATATTAATCTTTTATTTTTCTTTTATTTTTAAAATCAAAACATAATATTTTTTTAATTAATTTTTAATTATTAATCTTTTTTTTTTTTTGAAAATTAAAATTAATAATTACCGGCTGAAAAAAAAAATCACGCCAATGGAAAATGCATTTTAAACCAGGAAAAAAAATTGACTCCGTGAGGTCATAGATCGGCCTCTAGTGTCTAACATATAAAAAATCTAGCCCCATCCAATATGTATTTATATACTATTTAAAAAAAATTGGTTTTAGGGAAAGAACTTTACCTTTGCTAAGTTTCAAATGTATAGATCTTGTATGAGTGATTTGGAAGGCAATATGTGTGATGATATGGCTAATTAAAGGCCAATAAGGTGACTTTGTGTTTAAAATGCGAGATGGAACTAAGATTTTGAACCATGATCCCATGGATACATTGAGGTTGTTGAAGCTGAGCATGTGGAGTTCGTTATCCCATTAAAGTATCTTGAACATCGAGCTTCTTACATTCTAGACTACATCCTTATTATCAAAGAGCTACTTGAATTTTTCTATGGCTTGAAGAGGGACGTGCATCATGTTATAATCACCCTCGCACTCTACAATATTCGAGGATGAATTTTTTCTAAGAGAGGGAGAATTAATGCAGATAAATCACTTAATTGGTTTTTTTTTATTGCAAATAAACCTTAGGTTGAGTTATGTATGTGTTGAGCCTTTGATCCCATAGGTTCTCTTTGTAATGGAAATATGAGTAGAAAGTAGGAAAACGGGATTTAATTCATTAGCTTAGTTAGAGTCATGTTTTGAGTCTATTTCCTTTATTATTTCAGTTTTCTAGTCAGTTTAGGCTTCCCAATTAGTTAGGGATTGGGTTAGACATTTCTTTTTTAGTGTTTGAGTTAGTTTTGAGTCCTTTATAAGTTTGTAAGGGGCTACAACATTGAACATGAATTTATTAATAAAAAAAAAAAAAAAGATGGCTTATGTTGTTGTGTTGTGAGATGCAGTTTGGTGAGATGCCTAAACTTGAGGGTGAGATGCCCATTCACTAGTTCTTCTTCCCCCTTCTCAATCCTCTATCGAATTCTCTATCTTTTCTTATTTTCCTTTTATTTATTTGCTTTGAGGGAGTGTTTGAGAGCTAAAACCAAGCCTATTAGAGGACATCTTCTCTACTCAGCCAGAATTTCAAATCTTATCTGGACATCACCAGTAACAAAAATATCATCTACATAGACTATCAAGATAGCAATCTTCCCACTAGATCTCTTGATGAACAGAGTGTGGCCGGCATTGCTTTGAGAGTAGCCTATAGCAATTATAGCCTTATGAAAATGCCCGAACTTAGCACGAAGGGATTGCTTCAGCCCATACAATGCACGGATCAGCTTGCTTACCTTCCTTTAGGTTTTAGAATGTCCATTTACACTTCCTCCTCAAGTTCCCTATGAAGAAAGACATTCTTCACAACTAGCTACTGGAGATCCCAATCTAAGTTGGCAGCACAAGCTAAGATAACACGGATTGCATTCATCTTAGCAACTGGATCCAAAGTCTCTTAGTAGTCAATCTCATAGGTCTGAATGAAGCCCTTGGCAATAAGTCTGGCCTTGTACCGATCCACTGTACTATCAACCTTCTATTTCACTGTAAAGACCAACTTACGACCAACTGTCTTCTTCTGTGAGGGAAGACACTAGATCATACATGTAATTCTTCTTTAGAGCCTGCATCTCTTCGATCATAGTTGTTTGCCATTGTGAGTCTGCACTCGTTTTCTGCCAGGTATGGGGAATTGACACAAAGGATAGAGAAGACAAAACTATAGTAGGAAGGAGAAAGTGAGTCATAAGAAATAGTTTTAGAAATAGGATGTAAAGTACAAGACCTAGTGTCTTTACGAATAGCAATAGGCAATGCAAGATACGGATCAACAGAAGGAGAATTACCTGGGTTCAAGGGGACAAGATTAGGCTCGAGAGAAGACAACTGGCATGGTGGGGTAGATGTTGGATGTGTAGTAGTCTTAGTCTACTGTCTACGATTATAAACATGTATCTTTGGTCGAGGCGAAGTAGGAGTGTCACTCTTCCCCTAAAACGGGATACCAGCAAGATAACAAGTTTAAGAAGCGGCACATCCTCCACAATGGAAGGAGACTCCCACTGAAGAGGTGTCACTGTGTAATATGACATAAATTCATGAAAGACAACATCCATAGTCACAAACCAATATCAAGTAAGAGGATGAAAACAACGATAGCCTTTCTGAGTAGGAGCATACCCCAGAAAAATACATTGGAGACTATGAGGATCAAACTTTCTGTGAGGATGATAATTGCGTGCATAGTAGACACTTCCGAATATCTTAGGAGGAACAGGGAAAGCAGCGGAACCTATGAGGAGATCCAGGGGGGAGTGGAAGGAATGAATCTATGAAGGCATTCATTTGGTCCAAAAGGTAGCAGTGAGAATTGTGTCAGTCCAATATTGGGGAGGGACATGCATCTCAAACAGAAGAAAGCATGCTACCACACAAAGGTGGGATTCTTCCACTCAGCAACCCCATTTTGTGCCGGGGTATCTACACAATTAGTCTGATGGGTCATCCCATAATTGGACAGCTAGGCCTGAAAGGACCATTCGAAGTAGTTACGGCCATTGTCGCCTCCAATGATCTTGATGGTAGCACCGAACTGACTTTGAACCATGTGGTGGAATTGCTGAAAGCAATGGAAGGTCTCCCTTTGGTTTGCATCATATGAACCCAAGTGGTCCGAGAATGACAATTAATAAAAGAGATACCATCGATAACCATTGATAGACACAAGGGGGATGGACCCCATATATCAAAATGTATCAATGAAAAAGGAGTGGCATTTTTATTTCCAGAAATGGAACAAGTGATCCGAGTTTGGTTGGCCAAAACACATGCCTCACAAAAAACCTAACTCGAATTACAATTTTCAAAAGAAGAAAAAAGCCTAGCTAAAGTTCCCAAAGGAGGATGTCCCAAACCGATGCCACCGCAATAACTCAGAGACGAGAGGTGACGTAGAGGATGTTTGAAGAGCCTGACCAGAGACCAACACTGAGTCATCATCAAGTTGCCCCTATCATCAGATCCTGAGAAACACAATGAGACAGGAAAAATGTGACTTTGCAATTAAGATTGGAAGTAAGACTACTAATGGCCAATAGGTTAGTAGGAAAAGAGGGAATATGCAATACAATATAAAGGGCCAAAGGAGTACAACTAATGGAGCCTTTTCCCAAAATAGTGGAATAAGTCCCATTAGCCAACTTGACCTTGCCATTACCAGGACTAGTAGTGTACTAGGAGAAAAGAAACAAGTGACCTGTCATATGATCAGAAGCCCCGAAGTCTATAATCCAGGGGGTCGAAGGGACAAAGATAGTATGGCCACAGAAAGAGATACCTAAGCTAAAAGGGATGGAATGAGCAGAGCTCACAATAGCAGGTGCAGGAGAGTCCGGATGTGTCAAAAGGCGCCGGATGGCAATGGGCTCATCAGATGATTATGAGGCTACAGAGATGCTAGGAGCAAAGTCAGAGTTTGGGACCTCAGTATGGTTGGCTTGACCAGGAGTACCAATGCAACCTTCCCTCCCTCGTCATTTTCCAGATGTATCAGCAAGATGGCTATAAAACATCCAGCAATGCTTCTTGGTGTGACACTACTTCCCACAGTAATTGCACTTCACTATAGCTCTAGTAGATTAGCCATCAGACTATGGGGTTGCACTAGGGAATAGAGTGCTAGAGAAAAGTGCAGAACTCTCAGTGAGAATAGGCTGTGGAAGCATAGTGGTACGATGGTTGTCCTCAAGTTAGATCACTGCATAGGCTTGATCCAAGCTAGAAAAGTGAATGCGACTCAGAACCTGGGACCGCAACTGATAAAACTCCATATTCAGACCTACCAAAAATTCATATACCTAGATCTTGCCCTCCTTTTTTAAAACCATTGATATTTGCAGGGGTGGAAAGAGTATACTCCTCATAGAAGTCCAGCTCAGTTCACATGTGCACAACTTATAGTAGTAGTGTGATAGTGTGACTGTGTGAGCCTTCTCTGCCATAGTTCATGAACCTTCTGGTATAGTTTAAAATCCTAAGCATCATTCCTCACCTAGGAATAGATATCCTGGACAGACTTCTAGATCTTCGTAGCAAAGTCAAAGAGATAGTCACGTGAAAGTTGTGGTTGCATGGAGTTGACAAGGAAGCCCATAACCAGTGGTTGGACGCTTCAAGGCTGAGGTGCCCGTAATAGACACGGAATTTGATGGAGATGTAGATCGAGCGTGACCACATAAGGTAGTTTATGCCATCAAGCTTGATAGCACAAGGAGGAAAGGTGGGAAGAGCAAAGGTGTCTCCACCAGTGGAAGCAGAAGAGCTAGTAGACATGGTAGCTACTCGAGGGGGTTGTACTAATGGAATAGGCATAGGCAAAAAACCACCGAAAAACAGGTAAAGGGCTAAAAGAAACCTAAGAATCGACAAAGGGTGAAACCCTGACAAATCGATTTTGGAGATAGCTTTGGAACATATATCTGAGACGGTAAAGTGGCTAGTACATACCACTACAAGGATAAGGAACAACAATCGCAACAAACATCAAGACGATTAGAGCATCGAGTATGGAAAAGGAACCCTGACTAGAAAAATTCAATTTCAGAGGGGGAAAACCCTGAAAAAATCAATGGGAAGGAGTCGAGTCTCTTAGATCATTGTAGAAGAGAGTCTGAGAGCCTAAGGGAGAAGCGAGATAGAGGCTAGTGGCTCTCTTAGTGGTTTAAGGAACTACCACCAAGAGAGGGAAGTAGAAGAAGAGAGATGGAAGGAAGCGTAGATGGAGTGAGGCACTGGGAGGGAGAAAAAGAGAGAGAGATGGAGAAAGGAGGAAACCCTTAGGGTTTTGGATCCAAAGGCTTTGATACCATGTTGGATTGGGTAATAACTTGTGTAAAATATGACACCAACCCTCTTTATTTATAATAACAGAGAGAAAATTCTAGACTATTACAAGGACCATTAAACCCCCTTAAGGACCTAAGGATCCGTTTGGAATCTGACACTTACCCTAAAACCCATTATTACGACATAATACGTATTAAGCCTGGCCTTGTCGATACAATGCAGAACCAATACATAAAAAGAAAATTGAGTACAAAACCAATGCAGGCCAATATGGTACTGATATGGGCCGACGCAGTACAGATACAGACCTATACATGATACACAGGCTGCTGAAACCAAAAAATCATAGCTGGAGTGATTAAACAAGAAAAAAAAATTTGCTTCAAAGCTTATCAAAACTGTAAATTGAAGTATGTTTAAAATGTGATTTTTTGCTTGGAATTGTGGTTTTTCTTGCTTGTTTTTGCCAAATATCACATTTAAACTGTAAACTGACTTAGATTTGGATGATCTTGAATTATATTTTATCTATAATGTGTAATTATGTTCGGAAAATCTTATTGTAACCAAGAGTGCTGAACTAAGAAGTTGTAACCTTCTTTAATTGCCCGTATTTTTTAATTATTACATACTACTTCATGTTTGTTTAAAATTTGGGGTTTCTTCTTCCAATTATTTGTCATCCAATGTGATAATTTTCATACCATTTTTCAAAGAGTTTGTTTTCGGCAATATTTATCAGATAAAAAAAAAATCAGCTTGGTTTTGTTATTGGGATCCTTTCTCATTTTGTTCTCTGGGAAATTTGGAGAAAGAGGAACTATCGCCATTTCGAAGGAAAATCCAACTCCTCCTCGATGGTTATTAAAAAGGTTACTCTCTGGTTGTCTTCCATTCAAATGCCAAATAACTTCTCTAAAGGTTTAACTGAGGAGGACTTGAAGCTGTTGTGGTATCTGAAAATTCCTATAACAAAGATAAAAATTAAAAGGATAACCTTTGTTAAGTGGATGCCAATTAATGAATTTGTCTTCACTTTAAATGTGGATGGAGCTGCGAAAGGTAATCTAGGACCAGGTGGTGGCGGGGGTTGCCTTAGGGATCGCAAGGGCACCATCTTCTTTATTTTTGCTCATTTTTATGGAGGATGCTCCAATTATGTGGCTGAGATGAGAGCGGCAATGGATGGTGTTCATTACTGTATTTCTTTAGGTATCATAAGATCTGCTATTATCTCAGACTCAAAAGATATTGTGCAATCTATTTCGGATGATAAAAATGCTCATTGGAATTCTTGGTATTGGTGGAACTCTCTATCTAAGCTTTTGCAATCGGCCTCTGTTTCTATTTGGCACTCAGTGAGGGAAACTAATAAGGTGGCTGATGCTTGTGCTAACTTTGCTGTTGGTAGTCGTTCAAATTCATGTTTAACAAAGTACAATTCTTTTCCGGACTCAATCAAGATTGCTATCAGGGATGATAACTCTCGAATTCCTTTTATTAGATCATAATAGTTTTTTTTTTTTATGGCTGATTATGAAGCCATCCTTCCTCTGTATCTGAGTTGGGTTTTGGTTTCATTTTTTTTTTTTAATTCCTAATTTTGTTTAGTTAAGTCTTAGGATGTTGGGTTCGGGGTAAGGCAGGTTATGTCCCCCCCCCCAATTGTATTTCTTCATTTATCTTCTATCAATAAATTTTTTGGTCCGGCTAGGGGAACCCAGATAAGTTCTTGGTTTAAAATATATATATATATATATATTTGTTTAAAATAGTACTTGTGGAGTGGCAATATGATATACTTGATGTACATTACTTGCTTTTTGGATGAATGATTAAATTAAATACAAGGGGAAAAGGGGGGGTGGGATATAGAAAGCCAAAGGCGAGGGGGAGGAGAACTACCCTAAAGGGTAAAGGGGACGCCAAAATAGATAGAGGGAGACCCCAAGAAACAATAATAAACCTGTTCCTTGGGAAATCAGTAATTGATCTAAGGGGGGAGGGAACCAAGTTTAGAGGAGACGTCAAAGTAGATGGCCTTCCAAATCTTATCAAAAGATCTAGAGTTGCAGGTCCATCTATGGAGGTTGAGCTCCATCTAAACATGGTTGATAGCAGCCCCAAAGGCTAATTTCCCAGCAATGTCACAGAAGGAATTTCTATAAAAAGACATCAATCCAAACCCACTTTCTCTGAAAGGGGAGGGGCGTTCTCCGAATAGGCTAACATTTGGAAAGGACAAACTTCTAGATGCGGGAGGAGAAAGCGCAACCGAAGAAGAGGTGATTGTTGTCTTCCTGGCCATTCTAGCAAAAACAATAGGCAAGGCAGATAGGAATATAGCGGTAGATGAGGAAGGCTTGGGTGGGGAGGCAGTCAGAGAGGGCTCTCCAGGTAGTGAAGCTGTGGCGAGGGATGTGGGATCTGAACCAAACAACCTTGTGCCAGGGAATGGAGGGGGAGGAGTAGCGGACAAGGTTCCAAGCCAAAGCAAAGAAGGGGGACCAGATGGTATGGTCAACCCCAAAGGGTGGGCAGGAGAGGAGAGACTGCCAGATGGCATCAAGAAAGGGGATATTAGGAGGGTGGACCAAGAGCCAAGGGAGATGATCGAAGATACCATGGAACACCGAGAGATACCAGAGGAATAAACTGATCTCGTGCCTACAATCAGGAAAAGCGCTCCTATGAGATGCCAGTTATCAAAGCCAGAAGGTGGTCCTAGCTTCATTGCCAATACGGGATCGAATTTACATTACTTAATACTTAGTAGTATATTTATACTTATATATTGCTTACTTGGTTCAGACTTTTAAAGGTTACTTTAGGCCTAATTTGGTATAGTTTCTATTTCAATTTTATGGGGTGATTTCTATTTTGGAAGTTTAGTTTGATGTTTGCACCTTATTTCAGTGAAATATGTCGATTTTCTAGGGGTATTTTGGTCAATTGGGTTTTCTGGTTATCTTTGGGGTCTGGTGCGCATGTCTCATGGGTATTTTAGTCCCCATATTATTTTATATTGTTGAGTCATTATTAATAGAGTAGGAGGGGCCTACAACTAGTTATTCTATTCTAGCGGTAGGTAGCCTCCCACGATTTGGATGCTTCTCTCCCTCTTTTCTCTACCTTCATCCTCTCCTCTCTTCTCTCTTTCGCATTTTTTCTTTTCTTTCTTTCTCTTTGCCTTGATTTGGTTGCAAGATTATGGTGTTATAACATGGTATCAAAGATTCTGTAATCAAATCTGGGATTTTTTTTTTTTTTTTGGGTGAATAAATAAATCATTACCAAAGAGACGAAGGGAAAAAATACAGCCCCAAAGAGGGGAGGGGGAAGAAAGGAAAACGAGACCCTCAGGGGGATACAAGATTCCTAATAACAGAGCTTGGAAGCTCCCAGGAAGTAACAATGTGACAATTTTTGGGGGAGGGGGGACAAGTGGTAGAGACTTTTGAGATCTTTGCTTTGACATCAAAGAAGATGGAGTTCCAAATTTTCCTATCGGCCAAGAGTTGGAAGTCCATTTCCTATGATTTCTCTCCATCCAGATTTAATTTAAAGTAGCACAGAAGGCAAGCTTTCCCACATAGTCACAAATAGTCTTCCCTTGGAAAATCATATCCACCCAAACCCACTCCCTTTGGAAAGGGAGGATTCTTCTATTAACCGGCCAGCATTTGGAGAGAACAAGCTTCCAGATGGAGGAGGAGACAGGGTGGGCAAAGAATAGATGATTCGTGTCTTCCGGCTCAGATCCACAAAGATAGCATAAAGGAGAGTCCTGGATGCTTCTTTGAATAAGGAAAGCTTGCGTTGGAAGACAACTCGCCAGGCAATGAAGCTTTGACGAGGAATGTAATGCTTGAACCAGATGAGCTTATGCCAAGGGGAGGGAGATCCATGAGCTCTGATGAAGTCCCAGGCGGACTTGACACTGAAAATGCCACTCAAAGCGTGGGACCAAATAACAGTATCAGACCTCATGGGCCCTGGGAGAGGGATGGCTGGCAGCGAAGACTAGATTTCAGCTAACTGGGTGGTGGCAGAGGCAGGGTCCAAGAACCATCAGAGATGATATTAGCAACCAAAGCATGCCTAGGGAGCCCAGAGTTGTAGATATTTCTAGCTCTGAGAATTTAAGATAGGAGCCCTTTAGGGTGCCAAGGATCCAGCCATAGGAAAGTGGAGGCACCATCCCCAATGCGAGAGAAAATAACACTAGAAGCCAAGGATCTTAAGGATACCCAGGAGGCATTAGAAGGATAGCGGACCGACCAAAAAGTTTCTTGCCTAAGGAGGTGCGAATACACCCAATCCACCCAAATGCTTTTCTTTTTACTGATAGCCTTCCATATAAGCTTGAGCATGCCTACCTGCCATGTCGACGTCCTTGATGCATCTCAAACCCAGACCCCTTTCATTTTTTGAAAGGCAAGTAGCAGGCCAACTAACAAGGCGGAGGAAACGAGAGGACTCGCACCCTTTCCAAAGGAAAGAAGCAAATAAGCATTCCATCTTTACAACAATTGTCTTGGGCAAACCATAAATACCAGACTAGTAGATGTATGAAGCTAGAAGGACTAATATGATGAGCACTAGGCGGCCCGCAAAGGATAGAAGCTTTCATTTCCACAATTGGAGGCGCTTTCTGATGATATCCAGCATAGGGGAGCAGTGATGACTCGAGAGTCTAGCAGGGACTAGCGGAAGCCCCAAATACTTAATCGGGAGAGGGCCCAAAGCAAAGCCTATGTTCTGGAGGAGAGAGACCTTAGAGGCTTCCAAGATCCCAATCAAGAAGAAGAGAGATTTCCCAGGGTCGATGCGAAGACCAGACATCAAAGTAAACAGGCACAAACAGTGCATAATAGTGTCAAGGCCTCAAGGGAAAAGGCATCCGCATGAGAAAAGATCATCAGGTCATCAGCAAAAGCAAGGTGAGTGTGCCTGATAGCCTTGCTTTTGGAGATGGGAATGATGGACCCCTGATCCAAAGTAGATTGAAGGCTACAGGAAAGAACCTCTATAGCAAGACAAAATAAGTAGGGGGATAGAGGGCATCCCTGACGAATCCCTGTAGAAGAGGAGAAATATCTCGCCGAACTGCCATTGACTAACACAGAGAATTTGGGAAAGGCGATGCAATGGAAGACCCAGTTGGTGAAGACCGAAGGGAAGCCCATTAAGGTTGAGAACTGAAACAAGGTAATCCCATCTCAAGGAGTCAAAAGCCTTGTGAATATCAATTTTCATGAGAGCAATTGGAGGATGGGATTTTTTGTCAAAGCCTCTAACGATCTCATGGCAGAGAAGGATGTTGTCTCCAATGTTCTATGACTCTACAGACCAGGTGACATCGATTTTTGCTCCATCATAACCTTGCAAAATCGATTTTGTTTTTTTTTTTTTTGGTATGGGGTACTGCTGCCTTTTATAGTGTGAAGATTGCCCTACTGCTAGTCTTTAATTCCAGCACTATGTCAGGTCTCTATTGATCTCTTATTGTTGGCCCTATTGGCCCTTTACCTACAAAGTCGATATTTTTGGGTTTTTCAAACCCTGCAAGGCTGATCAATTTCCTTATTGCTGCTGATCCTGATTTCATGGTGTTCATCTGGGATAATTGTTGCTGTCCTTATTTTTGTTTCTCATTATGGCTGAGACCAAGTCTACTTCCTCTACTACGGAAAATGTGAATGTCCATGATTCAATAAATAGGGGGGGGGATAGGGGAAATAAAGCAAATACTTGAAATGTTGCAATGATACTTTAGGGGGGGTGAGGGAACGTATATTTAAGTGTAATAACACATGTATGAATGATTTGGTGTGGGAAAAAAAATTACCTAATGAGGTAGATTGGTTTTATTGGGGCCTAACAAAGCTAATTCAACCGAATTTTTCAGAGATATAGGTTTCAAGAAAGTTGGGGGTTTTAAGAATGCTTCATCATGCAAAAATCTAACGAACTTTCATAGTATGATTGAATCTCATGTAAGAATTCAAACATCGTTGAAATATAGTTTAAAAAATTGAGCCAAAATGATATGTTTTAGGAACTTATCTCTTTCTTGTAGTTTCGACCCTAATTTATTGCAAAGATGAGATTAGATGAGTTTCAGAGAGGTTTGAACCTCCCAAGATGTGTAAGCTCTTGAGAAAATCTGAAGCACTCTATCAATTTCGACTCACTTCCCCAATTTGGACCCATTTCCCTCAGTTTGAACCTTTACAACTCATTCCCCAATTTCAACTCATTTCGACATGAAATTGGTGTTTATATGATGGAATTTAAAATTACGACCATTTTTTATAATTCCTTTTTGCTTATTTTCACAGTATTGCACTAATTCTAATGTGGTTTCATTTTCAGGTCCAAGGGAACTGAGGTATTTTGCAAAATTTTGATCATTTCGATCACTTTGAACCTTGCTTTAACGAAGCCACCCTTCCTCTTTGATATGCTTGGAAGCATGGTTTAAAGTATCTCCGATACCGATACGATACCCTCCGATACGTATCTTAAATTTAGCCGACCGATACGATACACACCGATACGATACATAGAATTTTTAAAATCTTTTCGTATCGATATATATCCTACGATACATACCGATATGCACCAATACACTATCGATACGTACTAATACTCTATGGAAAATATAAAATCGAGGTGAAATATACATTTTGGTATGTATCGGTAAGTATCAGTGAGTATTTGTATGTATCGTTTGGTACGTATCGATGAGTATCAGTACATATCGGTGAGTATCGGTATGTATCAATCAGTACGTATCGGTACATATCGGTAGGTACCGATACGGTTCGCTACGGTCATATAATGACCAAGATGGGTATTTTTTCAGAAAACATGATTTTTTGAGGGTTTTTCTTCCAAAGTTGTTGCCAGCCATATTTCTCTCTAACTAAAGTGGAAATCAAGGTTGGAAATAAGGTTTTATATTTATGGGACAACTGCAAACCTTGAATTCTTAGTGCGATACCCTCAATTTAGTGCTTATGCATAATACATGTTATCAATAGTTTTTTTTAACAAAATTTTTATGCAAAAGTGTTTAGAAAGGTGTTTCATATCCATTTATATGCGTATCTTTAGCGTATCTTATTGTATTTCCGATACGATACGATACGATACCCTCCGATACGTATCTTAATTTTGGTCGACCGATACGGTGACCGATACCGATACTTTAATCCTTGCTTGGAAGTAATTTCATGCTACCACTTTTGAGGTTGCCATGTAAAACTGCTATCTTTGTTTAAAGTACTAGTCGAACTGAAATTTTTTTGTGGCATCACATTGCTTTATAATCTATCATTAAACGGTAATCTTATTTCTGGTCAGGCCAAATTTGTAGACACGTCTTGGGAACCATGGGTTGAATCTCTAGCATGTATTGGCCAATTGCAGCTATTAAGATGCCTGATAGCATTAAAGCTGAAGTCAGCATGCAAGGTATTTTTCTGTTGTGTTCATATCCACTGAACACTGTTTTGAATGGATTAGTTGTTGCATTTAATGATGCTTTTGCTCGAATGAACTAAGGTCTCCCTAGAGAGAGAGAGAGAGAGAGAGAACAACATAAATGATTTATGGAGGGAAATAGAACTCCAAGAAGAATGGTCATTAAAAAAAAAAACATTAATCAGAAAAGAAAAACTCTCATCTTCCACCCTCACTAGGGCATCAGAAAATATAAGAATGAAGCAGAGAAGAGAAGAAGAAACACTGAACTACCACCGTCACTAGGATATTAAAATTAGTGGAAATTGCCTAGATCTACAAGATAAGAAAATGAATTAGAAAACAAGTAGGTTTGACTCTTTTCTTACTCCTATTTATTTTGTAATTAATTTTTTCTTAATCTCGTAGATCTAGGAAATTTTCCCTTAAAATTAATTCTCGAGTAAACACCCCACCACGTACCAATTCACCAACCAAAAAAAAAAAAGAGGGAGAGAGAGAGAGAGAGAGAGAGAGAGAGAGAGAACAAGAGCTTGTGGAGAATCTCAAGATATGTGAGAACTTTTAGCAAGGCAGGGCCCAGGTCCAAATGTGAATCCAATTAAGGCCCGACATTGGCCACCCGAATCTGATCTGAAGTTACGATCCATATCCAGAATAAATGGAATTGAATCGAAGCAGATCTCAGGTCTGATTATTCCATTTTGTGCCCTCTTCTAATCCCAATCCAAAGACACCGAAGACAGTCTCCTGCTTCCCTTCTCCCCAATAGTTGAGACTTCCTTTGATCTTATATCACCCACTGCAACTCATTCAGTGAAACTTTGGAGGCTAGGAAGAGACTCACCATCCTTCAATCCCAATGCAGCGCTTTTGTTGAAAGCTAACTCACCTCTTCAGAAAATGCATAAACCCTTTTTCTTGTTGGCATGATTGTCAAGGGGTTACCTAGGCACCCCAAGCGTCCAGGCTCTTTCTTGGGTCCAAGGAGATTGTGTCGATGCTTCACAAGTTTACATTGATTTATGTTTATTGCTTTGTTTTTTGATGAATATGCTTATGTTATATCTTATGGTTTGTTTGTTATATGCTGATTATCTCATATTAGGCCATTACTAGCATAATTATATCATATTTAATTGATATGGCTTCTATGTTGCATATAAACATAATTATATATATCATGTTACATTACATATAGTCATATATTGCATGCCTTGTTGCCTAGTCACCCCTCTGATGCCTTGGGTTCAGAAGAGGCCCAACCGCTGGAAGATTGTTGTACCTCCAACTATATCACTAATTACAGCCAAGTTATAGTATGCCTGAAGAAGCATTTGAAGCCCAACACAAAGGCTTATAGGTGTCGTCATCAACACTCTAGGTAGCTCAACCTAGGAAATAGATCACCATAGTTGTCGACTTGTCGTCATCACAAAGTTTGTGAAGATGCATGTGAACCCACCAGCTGCTTGGTGGACCGGGCGGATATGGTTTGTGGTGGGTTTGAGAAGAAATTCTCCATGAAAGATGAACCCACTTTGTGACTGATCCTCATACGCTATGCTGGCCATACCAACAATACTCAGAATTGGAGCTCTCTGCAGAAAATTAGGGTTTACGTACTGCCCATACCCGTCACTTTATGCATTACTCTCTAAACTCAGGCCTCTAAATGTGCCAGACAACCTTGTAATATTTGTATCCATGCTATTCTTCCCATCTGGTCTGAATTGACGGCATAGACCTCTCAAGTAGGGGCAAGTGCACCGTGGTCAAGATCTTTGATGGCATGGTCAAACTGGCTTTCCCCTGTGAATCGGATGGGCTCATGCTGTTCCTCTTCCTCTCTGACAAGTGGATAGAAATTATCCCCACCTATAGATGGATCACCACCATCACCATCACCAGCAGATGGGGTTGATGTGCAAGTGTGGCCCTTGGAATGTGACCAGTCAGTTTTTCTCATCTCCCCCACTAGGATGGGACATGGTTCGAAAACTCGGCGATATCTCGCTGAAATCTGAGATTATTTCAATGTGTATATTTTTTTTTTACTGAAACAAAATTGTATACGAAACACAAAAAGACAATTTTTGTCATATTTCAGTCATTTTGTTTCTAAATTTCACTCATTTCGGCCCAAAAAATGCACTTTTTCGTCGAAATTTTGGTCATCTCAATCATTTCGTCTCACTCATTTCGCTTGTTTCGGCCATTAGCACCCAAAATGGCCAAGCGAAACACATGAAAAAAGTACATTGTTTCGACAAAATTTCGCCAAACAAGTTCTTGAACCTTGGGATGGGATTCGAACGATCATGGTGTCCATGAGTGAATTTGGCCCTCTTAAAAAGCCATAAATGTAGCGACACCCATCTTAAGAGAAATCTCGATGTTGGGCTTATCCCCAAGATCATCCAATGCATGGGTACTTTGATCCTTCACCCACTCGTAGAGGGGATCTTCCTCATCTGACTCCTAGAAGATGCTGCTGAGCTAGATTCAGTCTTTCATTATTCATGCTCAGGTGTATGTGTTGCATCTGTAATCTCATGTTGTAGTGCACATACACCAAGTTCTCCAGCTGTGAATGACCCAATGCCGCCTCTTGGAGTGGATAAGGGAAAATGTATTCTAGTTACCATAGTTGTCACGGCGCCAAGGTGCTGGAGGGCTATCTAAGCGCTTAGGCGAGAAGGCGCCCGCCTCAAGGCGAACAACGCGACCAAGTGTTATTTTTATTTTCCCTATTTTCTATCATTATTTAATAAGCTACGTATAGCTTGTATCATAAAAAATCAACATTAAGCCACATCAAGTCATTAAAAATCAACATTTAGCTACATCAAATCATAAAAAAATCAACACTAGGTCAAATTAAGTCATAAAAAAATCAACATTTAGAGAAATGCTCCTGTTCTATAATAAGTTTGATTGGTCAAATGATTTTATTTTTACATGAGATTTTTTGTATTAGGTATAACATAAGAGAGCAGATCAGGTTCACGTACGAGAATGTACGAGAACGTCCATGTCCGTGGATTTAGAATCAATTTTCTCTCTCTTCATTTAATAGATTCTAAATCCACGGACCAGCAACGTACGAGAACATTCTCATACGTGAACAACAATAAGGGGGATGACCAGCTTTCCATCAAATCTAAAATTACTTAAATTTGAGTTGTAATGACAAAGTTATGATCTTGTTAAACTTATTTTAAAGTGCGTGAATACTGTTAAAATTGCCTGAATGAAAATAATTTTATGGATATCAGAACAAAAAGATTATTTTACCGAAAGTTTTGGTTTTTAGCTATGTTTTTTTTTTTTGGATGAATAAATAATTCACTACTAAGAGGAAGAAGAATATACAAGGGGAAAGAGGGGGGAGGGTGAAGAGGGAACAAAACCCCTCCAAAGAGGGGGAAGGCTAAAAGCCCCTAAAATGGGAAACAACACTAGGGGGATAATAGTGCAAGAGAGTCCCTAGGAGACAACAATGAGCCTGTTCCTTGGGGTGTCATGAACCGGGCGCTGATGAAACGATCTGAGCTTAAAAGAAACGTCAAAATAGATGGCTTTCCAAATCCCTTCAAAAGAGCGGGAATTGGGAGTCCATCTACGAAGGCTCTGTTCCATCCAAAGATGGTTGATGGTGGGCACAAAAGGCGAGCTTTCGGACTGTGTCACAAGTGGAGGAGCCACTATAGGTCATGTCTACCCAAATCCATTCACGGGGAAGGGGGAGGATGGGACGGGTGGAGGGCCAGCAAGAACGGAGGACCTTCTTCCAGATGGAAGCGGAGAAGGGGCAAGAGAAGAAAAGATGGTCAACATCCTCAGTAGCATTTCAACACATACTGCAGGAAGTAGGAAACTAAATGTGGCGGTAAATGAGGAAGGACTATGTAGGGAGGCAGTAGGAGAGAGCTCGCCAAGCGGTGAAGCTATGACGAGGAATGTGCCCTTTAAACAAGACGACATTGCGCCAAGGAATGAAGGGGCCTTTGGAGCGGATAAAGTTCTAGGCAGAGGCAGAGGAGAAATGACCCGAGGGGGAGGGGACCCACTTAACTGTATCAGGTGATCCCCTATGACCAAGGGGGATGGGAGGAAGGGAGGACCAGAGATCAGTAAGGGGGGAGGGAGAAACGGAGGGGACCAGCCATAGAGGGAGAGAATGGATGCTACGGTGGCAGATCGGGTGGAGCCAGAGGAGGATACGATTCTAGGAGTGACCAGGGGAAGAAGGATACCCGCAAGGTGCCAAGGGTTGAGCCAAAGTGAGGTGGAGGAGCCATTGCCAATTGAACAGGATATGGCAGGGAGGGCAAGGGGTCTAAAATTGAGGATGCAACGCCAGATCCACAAAGCATTAGCGGGAAGGGGGCAGTCCACAGGGAATCAGATTTGAGGGGAACAGAGTAAACCCAAGAGACCCAGATGCTTGGCTGTATTGAGACAATCTTCCAGATGAGCTTAAGGATAGCAGCGGAATTGACATCTGAGGTATTACGGAGGCCCAAGTCACCTTTAGCCTTGGGCTGACAAACCTTAGTCCAACTCATAAGGTAAAGGACTTTGGTGGCATCGAAGCCTTTCCACAGGAAGGCACAGAGGAGAGAATCAATGGCTTTGGAGGTGGAAGCCAGGGATATAAAAGATTTCGGACCAATAGAGGTAGAGGGATTGGTGAACAGATTGGATAAGGATAAGGCGACCAACATAAGAGAGACGCTTGCCTTTCCAAAGATGGAGTCTTTTCCTTATGGAGTCTAGGATGGGAGAGCAATGATGGGAGAGAGCCGAGAGGAATGAAGGGGAAGCCTGAGATATCTGACAGAGAGGGTTCCGAGAGAGAAACCAGTGATGGCAAGGAGCTGGGATTGTTGTACCTCGGAAACACCCAAAAGAAAAAGGTTGGATTTGAGGAGGTTGATTTTCAAACCCGAAAGGGACTCGAAAAGATGGAGAGATGCCGTGATGTTGGAGATGGATGCTCGGTCGGCTTTAGAGAAGATTCATCTACAAAAGCGAGGTGGGTTAGTTTAAGGGCTTTACATTTGGGGATAGGGGAGATGAGGTGAAGATCAGTGGAGGATTGGATCGAGTGGGAGAGAACCTTGAGGGCCAGACAAAAGAGGAAGGGGGAGAGAGGGCACCCCTACCTGATGCCAACCGCGGAGAAGTAGCCCACAGGGCTACCATTGAGAAGAACAAAGAATCGGGGGTTGGAGATGCAAGAGAGTATCCAATGGACAAAGGAGGGTGGAAAAGACATTTGGAGGACATTAGAGATGAAAGGCCTTATGAATATCTATCTTGAGAAGGGCTGCAAGAGAATGGGTTTTACGATTGAAGCCTTTGACAGTCTCATGGAAAAAAATGATATTATCAGAGATACTTCTCCCAGCAATGAAGGCAGATTGATTTGAACTGACAAGGGAGTCAATGACCTTTTGGATGCGGTTGGCGAGGATCTTAGCAATGAATTTGTAAAGGAGGTTGCAGAGGGAGATAGGCCTGAATTCAGTCATACATTGGGCTCCCTTCTTCTTGGGGATGAGGCACAGAAAGGAGTGGTTGATACCAGAAATCTTGGAGGGGTCAAGGAAGAAGCTGCGGATGGCGAAGATGAGATTATCGCGAATGATGTGCCAACAAGAGGAGAAGAAGCTCATGATGAAGCCATCAGGGCCAGGGGCTTTATTGGATTTGTGATGGAGGACCGCAGAAAGGATCTCATCATCGGAGGGAATGGCTCGAAGGGATAGAAGGAGATGATCAGGAATGAATTTGTTAAGGATATTGGGGAGCGTGGGGAAGGCCGAAGAGGAGGGGGCCTAGGTGACATTTGCCTTATTGCACTGCATACCGCCTTGTGTTTTGGCACTTATTTATGCCAAATATCAAGATATTATTCATAAATAAGCAAATACCCCCTATTTGAATCCAATAAAAATAGTTTAAAAATCAAATTCCGAAAGGATAAAAAGTCAACCCCCCACAAGAAGAAAAGCTGGATTTTGGTTATAGGGGCGATTTTCAACTTTTAAATGTTGGATTTTTTCTCAATTATGAAAATTTTATAAATTCTATCATGTTAAAACATTGCTAAAAACCAAAAGTCCGGTAAAATAATTTTTTGTTTTGATATCCATAAAATTATTTTCATTCAGGCAATTTTAACAGCATTCGCGCACTTAAAAATAATTTTGATCGGAGCATAACTTTGTCATTACAACTTAGATTTAAGTAATCTTAGACTTGTTGGAAAGTTGGTTTTATATTATAACTGATACAAAAAGTCTCATGTAAAAATAATATCATTTGACCAGTCAAACTTGTTATAGAACCAGAGCATTTCTCTAAATTTTGATTTTTTATAACTTAATATGACTTACTGTTAATTTTTTATAATTTAATATTAAATGTTGATTTTTAATGACTTTATGTTGCTTAATGTTGATTTTTTATGATACAAGGTATATATAGCTTATTAAATAATATTAGAAAATAGGAAAAATAAAAAATAACAATTGGTCGCCTTGTTTGCCTCAAGGCGTGCACCTTCTCGCCTAAGCGCTTAGACAACCCTCCACCGCCTTTGTTCGCCTTGTCGCCGTGACAACTATGGGAGGGGGGATGGAAGAGCTCATCAAAGAAGGTGTCAGCTTCAGCTTTGATGTCATTAAGGGAGAGAAGCTCCTGATCGGAGTGGGAGATGACCTTCTGGATAGAGTTGGCATTTGTTCAGCTTTTGAGGGAGCGGTGAAAGTAAACCGAATTGGAATCCCCAAGCTCGAGCCACTTGATCCTGGATTTCTGATGAAGGAAGGATTCTTTTTGGGCCAGACGGGAGGAGAGTTTCGAAGTTGCCAACTTTTCTTCAGCAATCAGGGAAGAATTGAGAGGGTCTTGTTGAAGCCTGGATTGGATGAGATCAAGATTCTCTTAGCAAGCGGAGACCTGTTCCGAGATGTTACCGAATGTGGCAAAATTCCAGGCTTTGAGAATCTCCTTCACCCTTTTGAGCTTTTTGGCAAAAGCAGTGAGGGGAGAACAGGAGACAGTGATGGGGATGGCCCAGGTATCCCAGACCAAGGGAAGGAAATCATCATGAAGGGTCCACGTGTCAAAAAATTTGAAGGGTTTTGGGCCAAAGAAGATATGGGGCTGAACAAAATGGGAGATGGGGGAATCATTAAAGATGCCAGGAAAATCAAAACAAGCGTGAGAGGAGGGAAAGAAGGAGAGCCCAGCTTCATTGACAAGGAGGTGATCTAGCTTACAGGCCACCCTATCAGACCCACTACAGCAATTATGCCAGGTGAGATTAGCACCAGACCACCTAAGGTCATCCAGCCCTATATCCTCAATGCAATCATTAAAGGCGTCAGAGGAAAGGGTGTCAATAAGGGTGCCTCCCAGCTTCTCATGAGAAGCCCTAACCACATTGAAATCTCCTCCAATACCTCAGGGGAGGGAGGAAAGGGTGGAGGAGAAGGAGCGGAGGTCAGCCCACAGAGGGAGTCTATCAAGGGCTTGATTAAGAGCATAGAAAGCGGAGAAGAAGGAGAGGGGGGAGCCCAAAGGAGGAGAAAAGGAGAAATGAATGACTTGGGAGGAAGAGGCAATATAGGTCATGTGAATAAGATGAGGGTTCCAGAGGATCCAAATGTGCCCATTGGGGGAGTGAGAGTAGTTGGTGATGTAGGACCAAGAAGGGGCAATGGATGCGATGATGCGGGGGGCATTGGTCTCATGAACACGGGTTTCAAGGAGACAACAAACAACTGATTTGGATGTTTTAATGCGGGAGCGGATGACTGCATGTTTGGCAGAGGAACATTCCAGATTTATAAAATTTTCATAATTGTGAAAAGCCCCAGCATTTAAAAGTTGAAAATCGCCACTATAGCCAAAATCCAGTTTTTGTTCTTGGACTAGGGGGTTGACTTTTTATCCTTTTGGAATTTGATTTTTAAACTATTCTTATTGGATTCAAATAGGGGGTATTTGCTTATTTATGAATAATATCTTAAGTAAATGAAACAACAAAACATTTACTTAAATGATATTTGGCATAAATAAATGTCAAAACACAAGGCAACATGGAGTGCAATAAGGCGGTTGTCGCCTAGGCCCCAGGCAAACCGCCTAGACGCCAAGTCGTCGCCTTGGCAACGCCTTGACAACTATGCTAGTTACATTCATATTCAGAGACGCAACATGTCTGGGAGAGCACCCGTGATTCACTGGCATTAGAGCATTAAGATTATGCTTGCTAAGTGTTTGTACTTTGTACATCTTATATTGAACTAAGAAACTAATAAGATGGACCTACCAATATTACTCTTCCGACCAGAATTTGCCATGAAAGAGAGGCAACATAGTTGTCACGGCGCCAAGGCGAACCAAGGCGGTAGAGGGTTGTCTAAGCGCTTAGGCGAGAAGGCGCACGCCTTGAGGCGAACATGGCGACCAATTGTTATTTTTTATTTTTCCTATTTTCTAACATTATTTAGTAAGCTATATATACCTTGTATCATAAAAAATCAAGATTAAGCAACATCAAGTCATTAAAAATCAACATTTAGCCATATTAAATCATAAAAAATTAACATTAAGTCCTATTAAGTTATAAAAAATCAAAATTTAGAGAAATGCTCTAGTTCTATAACAAGTTTGACTGGTCAAATTATATTATTTTTACATAAGACTTTTTGTATCAGTTATAATATAAAACCAGCTTTCCAACAAGTCTAAGATTACTTAAATCTAAGTTGTAATGACAAAGTTATGCTCCAGTCAAACTTATTTTTAAGTGCGCGAATGCTGTTAAAATCGCCTGAATGAAAATAATTTTATGGATATCAAAGCAAAAAATTATTTTACCGGACTTTTGGTTTTTAGCAATGTTTTAACATGATAGAATTTATAAAATTTTCATAATTGAGAAAAAATCCAGCATTTAAAAGTTGAAAATCGCCCCTATAACCAAAATCCAGTTTTTCTTCTTGGACTGGGGGGTTGACTTTTTATCCTTTTGGAATTTGATTTTTAAACTATTTTTATTGGATTCAAATAGGGGGTATTTGCTTATTTATGAATAATATCTTAAGTAAATGAAATAACTATGAGAGGCATACCGCCTAGACGCTACTTAAATGATATTTGGCATACCGCCTAGACGCCTTGGCGACGCCTTGACAACTATGAGAGGCAAATCTAGGAAAAGAATGAACTATGGTGACATTTAAACATTGACACCGAGTCACCTTCTTCCCCATCATATCAAGAAATTTCCAGCAGTAAACCAGCAGAGAAACAGATTAGATAAATTTGATCGAACTCTCTCCTCAATCTTCCAAACCAAGTAAAACTTTAACACTGAGTTTCTAACCCTTCGTCCTCTTAGAAACACCCTATGACAGACTCGGCAGTCAGGTAATATGTTGAGGATAAGTGATTGAAATAGACCTGGACGGTGGCTCACAAACCAGACCTGGTTGTGGCTTTGATTCTCACTGTAGGAGTGACAATAGGATCCAAGGCTCTAGGATTTCAGTCGCCCTTTGGTAAAGAACAGCCACACAAAATATCAGGAGAGAAGAAAGAGGAACAGAAGAGATCAAACCACTTTTGTCAAACTTCTAGTGAGTAGTGATGCTAGTTGCAGGAAATGACATTCAAAACCCAGTAATAACAGTAAGGAGAGAAGAAGATTAAAGAGTAACAAGAATTAAATAAGAAGGAGACGGAAGACAGAAGAAGAAAAGATGAGTGAGAGAGAGGGGAGAGGAGAGGTCACATGACCTTGCTGCTATCGTACCAATCTAGCACTATAAGAAACTCAAATAACATTGATTCATCAAATATGTTTACTTCTTTGTTTACAACCTTGTATTTAAAGAAAATATAATAATTCTAATTGTAATCTAAACTGAAATTAAACTCTAAACTAATCTTTAAAACTAAAAGTAAAAAGAACTCTAGCACAAGTAAAAGATTACGAGATAAAGAGAAAATCCAAATAATAAACCCAGTTAAATAAATAAACTAAAATAGCCTAATGGACCCAAAAATCAATTGGACCTGGTTCATCTCCATCTGGGCTCCCAAGCGGGCCTGGGCTGGTCCAAGGAATTCCTCCTGCATCACATGCACAACACATACTGCAAAATTGATGGGTTTTGTGGGTGGGTGGGTGGAAACATTAGGTTTCTGTTAGCTTTGTTTTATTAGATGGAAAAAAAATTGTATTATTAGGTCTTTTGTGTGTATTTGTTACTTGAAAACTGGAGCAGTTTCAGAAACTTTAAAGGTCCTCACTTGATTTGAAGCTGGTTTAGTTTCTTCAGCAGTTGATGGTATGATTGTTCCGGTTTCCTCTGAGAGTGTAAAAATACTTGAGGTAATTAATAAAAGGGGTTCTATTAGCTAAACTTAGATTTTTGAGCACTGTCCAATCTGTAACATTTGTATACATAAATGAAACAGGGTATCGGAAAGGAGAAGAGTGAAATAGAGGAACTTTTGCTCCGTGAATTGAGTAGCCAAGGAATGTTGTGTGGCTATTGCACACCTCTTCAGACCCTTTATATTTCGGAAGAGTCTCCTCCTTTCTTAAGCAGATGTGCATCCCTTGTTACAATCTCACAGGTAATCCATTTTTCCAAAGCTGAAAAGTTATACCAGACCTACATAGTTTACTGGTATGGGTTTTTTCTGGTACTTTGATACTATGGTGATACTTTAAATGTATTTTTGGTGTTCCATCTCCTTCGATGTCAAGTCAAAGATCTCAAGGCTCTCCTCCTCTTGTAATCCATCCACTAGGAACTGTCATATTGTAAATTCCTAGGAGCTGCCTAGCTCTATCATCAGGAATGCGCCCCCCTTAAGCTGGGCCTCTTTCTTTTCCTTCCCCCCCTTTCTAGGGGCTGTATATTTTTCCTTTCTTCTTGGTAATGAATTATTTATTCACCCAAAAACAAAAAAAAAAACTTTATCCTGTACAGAGTAGCACTGTTTTAGCTGCTTTGTATTTGTGGCACTTAAATCCGATATTTCTTCTACCCAAGAAAGAGAGAAAAATCCAATTTGCACACATCCTGAATACAGCTGTAACTGTAAAAAAAAACCTCTTTTTAAACTAATTGAATAATTACTGCGCTTTTTTTTTTTTTTTTTTTTTTTGCTACCATTGTTCTCGTCTGTTTTGATGTAGGCAGGCATGTAGAAAGTCTCATCCATTAGCAAGCATCCCAAATACAAGACAACAGCCAAATTAAACAATGCATTCCTACCGTGCTGGTTAAAATAGCTGACCCACTTTAAATTCTGAGATTAGACATTCCCATTTCATATAGAAACATAGCCTAACATATGGGTCCTGCATTCAGTCTGCACTCCTTGATGTTGCAATTCATGTATTCACTTGCCACATAATAGTTCAGAGTTCTGTGCTTCTTTTCTTGATGAAATGCTTCATTTTTTAATGACATGGAAAGCTACAGAAAAAAACTTTGAGATGAACATAGCACATCATTTAGGTCCGTATGCAGTCTGCATTTGTTGGTGTCGCAATCTAGTCTCCTACTTGCTACCCCATTGTCCTGATCTTTAAGCTTTTTTTTGGATGAGCCATTCCCTTTAAATGGCTTGCAAAGATGCAAACACAAAGGGGTCTATGGGATACTACAAATCTTGTACAATTTAAAATTGTTAGCATGAGGTGCTAGTCTCTTCTTGTTAGCTTTTGCCCCCCTCCCCTCTTTTTTCTTCCCCTTTGTGTACTCTCACCTCTGTTTTAATGCATTATTTATTCATCCAAAAAAGGAAAATTGTTGGCAGCCATAGATGTCCTCTTAACCTGCTTCAAAACCAGCAGTATCAGTTTGTTAATGGCCATTGTTATAGTGGTCATCTAGATAGGTGATCGATGGGCCACATAATTATGCATACCATTTGAATGAAAGGAAGCTGAAAAACAGGCAAGGCCTACTGTCGCAGACAATTCATAGTTGAACCACATAAATGTGCTGGTAGTACTTTAGAAAAGTTCATTTGACTTGGACATGCCTAGCAGCAGAAAAAAACCTGAAGGTCAATTTTCCCTCTCTTTTTTTTTTTTTTATTTTTTTTTTT